>NC_042619.1:27150459-27279855 GCF_901001135.1 Rhinatrema bivittatum
TTGGTGTTGATTCCTTTTTTATGCTTCACGAGCAGCTGGCACGTACATTTAAATGTTCATCCTCTGCTTCTGTTTACCTCTGTCTTTGATTGACTTCCTAATGGCTCTTGGCTCACTGGTTTGAGTTTCGTCCTTTTTGCGGCAGCCTGTGTGCCTGCTCACACAGTCAGGTTTTAAAAAGCCAGGTCCAATGAGAAGAGATTAATAATGTGCTTTTAGGTGAAACCTCCGGTTCATCTGGAAACTCCCAGCCTATTCCAGAGATCGCATTTCAGAAAGACCAATAAGAGGTTCTGGAAAATGTATTTTTTACAAATTATTCATACTATAAGAACATATGAATATGCCATACTGGGTCAGACCAAGGGTCCATCAAGCCCAGCATCCTGTTTCCAACAGTGGCCAATCCAGGCCATAAGAACCTGGCAAGTACCCAAAAACTATTCCATGTTACCGTTGCTAATGGCAGTGGCTATTCTCTAAGTGAACTTAATAGCAGGTAATGGACTTCTCCAAGAACTTATCCAATCCTTTTTTAAACACAGCTATACTAACTGCACTAACCACATCCTCTGGCAACAAATTCCAGAGTTTAATTGTGCGTTGAGTAAAAAAGAACTTTCTCCGATTAGTTTTAAATGTGCCCCATGCTATCTTCATGGAGTGCCCCCTAGACTTTCTACTATCCGAAAGAGTAAATAACCGATTCACATCTACCCGTTCTAGACCTCTCATGATTTTAAACACCTCTATCATATCTCCCCTCAGTCGTCTCTTCTCCAAGCTGAAAAGTCCTAACCACTTTAGTCTTACCTCATAGGGGAGTTGTTCCATTCCCCTTATCATTTTGGTAGCCCTTCTCTGTACCTTCTCCAGCGAAATTATATCTTTTTTGAGATGTGGCGACCAGAATTGTACACAGTATTCAAGGTGCGGTCTCACCATGGAGAGATACAGAGGAATTATGACATTTTCCATTTTATTCACCATTCCCTTTCTAATAATAATAAGTGAGAGCATTTGATTGAGATAATCTATGTAAGTGTGTGAGAGAGAGCATGTGTGTGATTGAGAGAAACTGGTCAGAGAGGTGATGTGTGTGTATAGGAGAGACAATGGAAGTGACTGGTCAGGGAGATGACTGGAGTGTGTGTGTGTGTGTGTGTGAAAAAGAAAGTGATTATGGGAATGAGAAGCCTGTGCATGTGTCGAGCTAGCATAGGAGTAAGAAACCTGGGTGTGTGTGAGATAGCATGGGAGTGAGAAGCCTGTATATGTAAGCTAGAACATGGAAGTGGGAAGCCTGTCTGTGTGTGTGTGTGAGAGAGAGAGAGACTGTTCAGGAAGGTGACTGGTGTATATGTAAGAGAAAGACTGGTCAGGAGATGATAATAAGAATTTCATAACACTTTCAAGCTATATTTTCAGAATTCATATCCCATGCAGTCACTCCTAAGATTAGCCTTCTGTTCTTTCTTCACCAGGTCTTCTGCAGTCTCAGTAAAAATGAGTCTTTCTAGATCCCGAACACAACATTCCCACTTCCTGGGAAAATCTCTCCACTCTCTCCTGGTGGCAGACTTCCCAGGTCTAAAATGCAAATAATCCAGAGAAGGGGGGGTCCTTTTCTTTCCAAGGATTATTCCATAGCTGGGAAGTCAGGCAAGGACAACGTCTCTCGGTTGGCTTCACTCTTCACATTGCACAGATCTCCACTATTATTAATTTTATTTTATTTTATTTATTTATTTATCAGGTTTTATACACCAATGTTCGTGTGGAACATCATGCCGGTTTACAATTAACAATAAAGTTGGAGAAATTACAATGAACAGGGAGGGGGGAAGGGGAGAAGGCTAGAAAGAGAGAGGGAGAGTAACAGAGGGAAAAAGAGCTAGCGATGGAAATTCAGAGGAACAATAATATGATAAGGAGTGGAGAACATAGCTTCTATAAGTGATTACAAAAAAACAGAAATGAGTATAAGCAAATAAAAACGTACAATATATACAATCTTATGATTACAGAATAGGAAGGATAAGTAAAAGCAATCTTACACTACATTAACTCTTAATATTAACTCCCAGCCCAGTGCTCATGGGAGCACCAGCTCCAAAGACTCCACACACAGAAAAATTCCCCACAGTCTCTGCTATGCCTTCTGGGAGGTGTATTTTATACTCCCCTGTAGCTCCCATCCTCTCTGGGGCAAGAACCACCCTGTTAGTAAGTGAATTTTACATACACATTTGCCAGAAGATTCCCCATGTTAAAAGACAGAGCGCACTTCATGACACCGCTGAACCTGTAGTGAACCCTCCACTGCTGGAAGATCCTGCATTTTAAGGCATAAACCACACTACAGTACCCACCAGTGGGCAAGCAGGGGCCACATTACTATTCAAGAATATCTTATTTCCCCAAATGCATTTGGAAATAAATAATGTTGGAACTAGGGGTACTGGGGATGCTGCACGTACAGGTTTCCATTATTATTACCTGTATTGTAACCATTCTTGTTTGAATGTCAATTATTGATGTTTGTACACCTATTGCAAACCCAAATTCTGTTGTAAGACTCTTTGAACTTCTCTGCTGGAAATGCATGAGATAAATAAATGACGATGATGGTGATTATACAATGATCAAAGGCAGCTTTCTGCTCTCCCTTTATACAAATTGTTACAGCTTGCCAGTGTTTAGCTGTTTGAACTTTCTTTTTTCTCCAACTCATGTCCTGTTGGATGCACTTCTGATCCTAAGAACCCTTCCATATTCTCACCCCCACCAAATAAAAGTAATTCCTATTTTTTTGCAGATCACCTTTGCTTACCACGATGGGCCCCTCCCCATGGGTTCAGTGGGTCCTTACAGGAATGGATCTTTTTCTCCACGTATCTGTTATCGCATGTTTTTCCCTCGTCTTTGCTTATTCTCTTAATTTCCTGCCCTTCTCTCACAATCATGCCTCTCCTCCCTCCCCCATATCTACTTTTTTTTGTCTTCTCCCCTGCTCCCCTTTCCTCGCTCCTTCCTTTTTCCTGCCTCTTTGCTTCTCTTTTTCTAAACACTGTCTCCGTATATTGCACAATATAAACGGACTTATATAAAAAGGGTAAATGTTCAAAAGGCTGCCGGGCAGACAAAGTAGGTGGGCATTTTTCAGCCCTCACGAAGCATCACGATCTTCGAATACAAAAAGTACCTGCATAGTTTGTGTTCGAAGAGTCGTTTGTTGGGTAAGTAACAAGTGCACCCGTAATTTAGGTAGACTCAAATGAGGGCCTGAAGCGGCACGGGCACGTATGATTTTGAAAATTAAATGCGCATGCACGCTTTTCTCCCCTGGCCTAGTTAAGCACCTTTCTACAATAGCAGAAAGTGGCACTAAGAATTGACACGTGCATTTTCATCCAGCTGAAAATCCACTTAGGCAGTGTAACCCCTGCTTTGCCTGCACAGTTCCCACTTAAGCCCTTAAAAATGTACCTAAAATACAGGACATTAATGTAAATGAGTTTTTATTGAGCAGTTTTCTCCCCACTTCACAGCTATCCAGTGTTTTAGGAACGGTACGGACATTAAACAAACTTTTAAAAAAAAGAGATTTTAACCACACACTCAGAGGAGGGCAAGACTCTGACACACATCGTGCTAACAGGGGAAATTCCACTCTGATTATCACATTATCCAGCCTGCTATTCTCGGGCCTAATTTTATGGTTACTGATGACATGACTAAGTATGTAATAATGTTTTTAACCTAAGAAATGTTGCACGAGCCAAACATAGTGAGAGATGAAAGCAGAACGGACATCAACCCAGGCACATTACCAAAAGAAAAAAGTTACATATAAGACGGGGATTCCCTTCACTGTCTAATATATTATTTTCATGAAATTTAGGAAAGGAAACACATGCCGAAATATATAGTGTATGTACCTTCATTTGGGATGCAGAGGAGTTATCAATGTTTCTATAGCATCTGCATGCTGGATCTAAAGCGATCATTTTTATTTGGATGGAGTACACATATGGGAGCAATTTTAAAACTCTCTAATGCAATTTACCCAATTTTCCCTTTGAAAATCACCCCAGGTACTAAGTAGCTGCAAACCTTTACACTTGCTTTATTTTACGCGGTTAGAAATTCTAAGGAATGCCACGTTCATAGGTTTGAAAATACAACCTGTGCGCGTCTGAAAATGCAACCTGATCCCACTCATATGACGAGGCCAGGAACACCTCCCCTAAATATGGCTAAAAAGTACACACATGCTATGGAGCCTCCCCATGTGCAATTTTAGCTGGATTGCGTGACGGCAATTTTCAGACGGCCAATTTACTTGGATAAGTGGCTTTGAAAATTATCCTCCCTCTATCCACATTTCAGCCAAGGTGATGGTAAATGAGTGCAGTACGTAAATGCCATGCTAATTCTTTTCCACTTCAGTTTTTATTTCAAATCTTACAGGTTCATTTTCAAAGGCCCATTTACCCGCATTAAGCGAGTAAAATCTTTGGACAATTCAAAAGGTCTATTGAAAATTGCTACAATGTATGCCATGGAGCTGTCCATATGTTTTACCTGCATCAAAGGCACTTAATGCGGGTAAATGGGCTTTTGAAAATTGCTATGATAGGGAGTTATATTTACATTTTCCTTTGAAGATTAGCCTCTCTTACAGGCCGATACGGTGGAGAGAGAGAGAGAGCGTGTTGAGGGGGAGGGTGGAGTAGAAAAGAGAAAGTTGATGTGCACCTCCCCTTCTCCCACTAATCCACAGCAAATCTAAGGGTGAACACGACTCAAAGGTTCCCAGGTATGTGGAGAAGGTTGGAACAGAAGTAGGGGTGGAACAAAGCAGACGCGGAGCTGGAGCAGATTTCCACACTGAGGGAAGGTCAGAGCAAGCAGAGTGAGGGCTCCCCGCACAGAGAGGCTGGGGGAGCCTTCTGGTTGCCAAGAACACTGCCTGTTTCCTTTCAGTTCCCTTTATCTGGTCCCTGAGCTTCTCTTCCCTGGGAGGTGGGGGCGGTGGCAGGAGTGTGACCTGATTATCTAAGTCTTTAGCTCTGTAAATCCAGCTTTGTTTATACAGTTTACTGGTCTGGTGGGCAAACCTGCTGTGCTTTCTTCCTAGACAGCCGCCCTGACTTAATCAAACATAGTCTTTCTCTCCTCATTAAAATGATGTTTCAAGTGGTGAAAGAACCACTTTGTTCATCTTAAAATAATGAACCATGTCTGTAACCCTTTTTTTTTTTATGCCTGTATTTTTTTTTTTTAATAACTTATATTTTTGTGGTCTGTTCCTCGTTTGTGCACTAATGAAGTTGTGGCATATCCATTCAAGATTGTTTTCTAAATGTGATTTTTGATTAGATTGTTCGTGATATCGATTGGCTATCTGTGGGGTCTGTGTTCAAAAGCATTTAGCTGGATCACTCAGACGTTATCTGGCTTCACGAAGGTTTGGACACTTATCTGGTTAAATTCTAGCCAGGCGGTTAGAATTTAGCTGGATAAGTTAAGGGCTTTCTTGGGACATAACTCGGAGGAGTTGAGTTAGCCGGCTAACTTATCTGGCTATGTCTGGTCAGGCCAAAAGTTATTTATTTATTTATTTATTTATTTAGAACTTTTCTATACCGACTTTCCAATAACAGAATTACTGATCAATTCGGTTTACATTTTGAACAATAACAGTGACAAGCAAATGTCTTACAGAGAACAGGAAGAATAACTTGGAAATGAATATATGGGGTTAAACAAAGAAATACAATATACATAGCCTAATATAGGCAGAGGCAGATAACTTCTGTGTGGGGTTGTGTATAGCTTTTAAGACTGTCAGGAGGTTGGGAATTGCATTTTGTACTTTTGGGCTGCCAAGGAGTTAAAGTTGAAGAATTCTTTGGGGAATTCTTTGTGATGTTCTATGGAATTCTTTGTGTTGTTCTATGGGGTATTGAATAGGGGTTCAAAGAGTTTTTAGAATTGAACTTGTCTAGTTCTTGTATAGTTCTCTTATAGGTTGTTGACAACAACTGATGTTCTTATATAGTTCTCTTATGGTTTGATTGAAAATGATTTAAAGGGGGACCTTGGCAGAGAAGCTTGTGCTGTCTGATGTTATGGAAAAGCTTGGTGGAAGAGCCAAGTTTTAAGTCTTTTTTTGAAAATAATGGGGCATTGCACTGATTTGAGTTCCGGCGGGAGCGTATTCCAGAGTTTAGGACCAGCTGTGGAGAATGCTCTTTTGCTTAAAGCTGATTTCATTGGTGGTATCTGGAGATTGTTTCGGTAGGCATGTCTCACTGGTCTAGTAGAGGTGTGGAGTTGGAGAGGGGTTTTGAGCATGAGTGGGGCTAGGTTGTGTAGTGCTTTGTGTATTGATGAGAGCACTTTGAAGAGTATTCTGAAATTGACGGGCAGCCAGTGTAGGCTTTTTAAAATGGGTGAGATGTGGTCTCTTTTGTTGGTCTTGGTTAGGATCCTTGCCGAAGCGTTTTGCTGGATAAAGTTAGCCAGGTAATTTTAAGATAGCAGCTGCACTATTGAATATACCTCCAAAGTTAGCTGGATATATTTGTTATCCAGACAATGCCTGAATATGGACCTCCTGTATTTCCTGAAACATTTTCTTATTGTTGCAATTTGAAATCATAATAAATAAAAGGTTAAAAAAAAGTTAATTCATTTCAAAATCCCTTTATTGGTATTTATGTGCAGCATATCTAGGATAGGACTCCACCCTTCATCAACTATATAGAAGTGTCCCCTAACATCATATGCCCTTCTCAGAGACCACCTAAGCAATCATTTACCATTTGGATTCCAGTTGTCTCCAGCTGCATGCAGTGGTACATTTTGCAGCTAAATTAATGATCAATTCATTTTAGCTTTCCTCTTCCCCAGCCCAGGGACAGAGATACCTAAAATGAAAGTTGAAGGGTCCCAGGAAATCACAATCTGAATCTCTCTCCTAAAAGGTTTTGCTTCAAACAAATCTACAACCCATGTATTATAGCACCTGCTGAATTACAGTTTCACCAGCAACCAAAAGATATTAATGCTCTACTAATTTTTCACGAGGGCCAATCTTAAATTGCTCAAAGTCAGGTCACCAATTTTAACAAAATGATTTTCGTGTTTTGGGGAAGGTTGTTTTGAGCATATTACTGTGAGTCATAGCCAAGTACAGGGTCTCCCAACCTTTTCAAGCCCGTGGCCCACCTATATGAATAAAAATGTTGTGTGGCACCCCCTGCCTCCACGGGGCAGGCAGTGCGGGCATGGAGAGGACTCTTATGGTAAAAAGAAGAGCCAGGGAAGCACTGAAAGCCCCACCTGTCTCTCTTCCAAATTTTAAAACAAAGGGAGTCGGAGGATGGAGACACAGGTGAACTTGCCACAATGGACCAACTCCCTCCGAACAAGTGCAGAAAAGAGAAGTCGCTGAGTCAGTGTCACGTGGAGAGCCACGCATTAGTTAGCTTGGTTGCCACTTGAGCTCCTCCAATGCTGCTGCTCCCAGCACTCAGAATGAGTCCCATCCAGGGCTCACTGCATACTTTCCCTGTCTCACTCAACGTGGGGCTAGGACAGCGACTAGAAGGACTCAAAGGAAGAGGCTCAGGAAGGGGGAAGAAGAGGAGGTGCTGTGTGCAATGTGTTCTCCACAAAGCAGGTCCCACCTAACCAAGTGGAATGGTCCCTCTGGGCTCCTTACCATTGTGGCCCTTAGTGAACTCATTTTTAGCTTAAGGGCAGGCAGTTAGCGTAACTGGGAGGCAGCATTTGGTACGGCCCCTCCCTTTGAGGGAGCTGGGATGGTCATTCCTGGGAGACTGGAGGCAGTGCTATTGGTTTTCAGCACAGGTGGCGCAGGGTAAGAGCTTTTTTTCTGTGTTGTGTTTTCAGGCCTACTCGGAGAATCCAAGCAAACCCTTCCCGGGGAGTCTAAACAAGATGAGAGTCGGGAGCTCCTCTGGATTGTTTTTTTTCGGGATGAGCGTTTTCTTTGTAGGAGGCTTAGTGAGACCCCTGGGTGTTGCCTGGGTTACCCTGTTCCTGGGGTGCCCAGAGTAAGGAAGATCCCCCCCCTCTGTACCTTCAGCGAGGAAGGAGGTATAGGGGTGACCTGATGCAAGGACACTCTGGTATTGCCTTCGGTTTTGGGAAAAGGGTTTTGGTTAAGCAGAAGAACAGGGAGGAAGATTTCACCACCTTCCTTCCTGCCCTACAATGGAACTTGGAGAGCTGCGTTGTTCCTGAGATGGTCCCTCCCCATTAGGGATCAGAGAGAGAACAGGGAACATCAACTGTGAGTAAGAAATATTTGTCACTTTTGAGGACCCCGCAATTGGGAGTCTCCAGCCCCTGGGGAGAGAAAGGGCTTAGATTCTCTGAGCACAGGCTGTGTTTTGTCCTTTTTGGCCAGTTTGGGGGGAGGGGGGGTTCCCTGTCTCAAGAAAGGATACCCTGCCTACCTGAGAGCCTTATTACTTCCATGTCCTGGAAAGAGAGTCCCTCTCAGCTCCTGGTAATAGAGACCCCTGTGCAGATTGAGGGAAAAGAAAAGACTAATTGCAAGATCTCTTGTCGAGCTGAGGAATGATTTAATTGTGCCATACCCTCCCTGCTTCATCACCAGTAAAGTATTTTCTTTTTGGATACACAATCCGTGGCTCCAGAGTATTTATTGGCACTCGCCGCACACACAGTGAAGGAAAGGGACCCCTCTCCCAGGGAAGAGAAAGTTACAGGAAGGCCCTGAAGCTAAATCGTTCCCCCCACCAGCAAATAATCCAGACCCTGGGGGTAATAGAGACTGTGAAAGAGCTGGTTAGGAGTGGCTCCAGCTCCGAAGAGAAAATAAATACTTTTATGGCCCTATTGGTGTTAAGACTACACCCGAAGATGGGGGTTACGCATGCCTTGAATGCTGTCCATTAATTACCGCAATCCAGGTCCCATGCTAGGAAGATGAGGCATGGCTGATTACGCATGCTCTCAGAAAGGAGCTCCTGCATGTTTAAGAGCCACTGCTGGTGCCGAGAGCAGAGCCCAGGAGCTGGCCTGGATCTGTGTATCAGACATTGGTGACTTTTCTGTGGCACACCTGAGGAGGTCGGAAGGCGCATCTGTTTGCCATGGTACTCTGGTTGGGAAACATTGGACTAGTATTGCTGAATCTCCGGACACTTCCATCAAAAGTGAATAAAGAAGGCCACAGCACTACATTCCTTCCTTCTGATATTTGAAAAATCCTCATGTAAGATGACGCAATGTACATGGGGTTAGATAGGTCTTACCTTGTTTTCTTTTAAGGAGTAAGAGGAAAGATAGAGCAATGCACAGAAGAAAATCCAAAGGTGTTTTGTGAAACACAAACTATGTTTCCGTGAAATATCTCGAACTTTTGAAAGGTTCTAGAGGTTTCAGAAAACTCAAAAAGTGAGAATCCCTCTATCCCCACTAAAAATCTACTTGTTGAAGTAAGATTACTAGGACTGAGGGCCTTATTTACTTTTTTTTGGCATTCTGTGTCTATGGGGAACTAAATCAGTCCCTGAGTTTGCAAGTCCTTGGACAACTAGTTGAGCGAGACAGTTCAGGCAGCGGGTTCAAATGTATTATTAGAAACAATATTGTGCATGTAAATTGACAAATGAGCTCCATGTGTGTACATTTTGGATCGGAGTTCTGAAGCTGACCCATGCTACCGTATGTGAAGCCAAGAAAAATGGAGAAGTAAAAAAAAGAAAACAAAACAGTAGCTTAAGCCTCTATTTGTCTCCTGAGGAATTGGGAGCAGATATAATGGAAAGCAGCAGCAAGATTGTGAAGAAGTTCCAATGACCCAAGGCAGATTACAAATGAATGCTCAAGGGGGGGGGGGGAATGCGACACACAACTGATAGTGCATGATAATGAGAGAAGCAAATAAGGAGAAATGAATACTTACCTGATAATTTCCTTTTCTTTAGTGAATCCCAAACCCATGGGTTATCCTGAAAATCTGACTGGCTGTAGGGTCCCCAGCACAGGTCTGGGAAACCCTGGTCTAATGCAATAGGGCAGTAATTCCAAACCCGCTCCTTGGGGCTTCCATTATTTGCAAATCTGTCTCATGCATATTCATTGTAGATATCTTGGAAACCTGACTGGTTAGGGTGGGCGCTGAGGCCTGGATTGAGAAGTAGTGCAATAAGATGGGCCCGAACAGTGTGTCTATACAGGAATGATGAGTTCCTTCTTGGCACAGAGCGGGTGATTCATTTACTTGAATGACAAAAAATGAATGACAGAATAAAAATGGGCTATGACATTTGCGCATATCGTAAGTAAGTTCTCACAGGAATTCCAGGCTGAGCAAGAACACAATCTATTCCCATCTTCTAGGACCAAGTATTTTCTGAGGCACCAGAAACCAGATGTGGTACTCTGTATGCAAATGGAGATATATTCTTTAAAAATAGAATATCATTGGTAAAAAGGACTGAGAAGCCTACATAGGACTTGTGCAATGAGTTAATTTTTTGGCGCAAGATACTATGGGTTTCTATGTCTACATCCCTCACTCAGAAGCTGTACTTTATTGCTCGTAGGAAAGTCTGAACACTGGCAAAAATCTCCAGACTTATAACTCAGGAATTTAATGAGTGAATGTTGATTTTGCCACACAGTGATAGGGACGTTATTGCATGTTTTATTTTGTAACAATATATGGAAACTTTGGATAGAGCTATAGGGGTATGTACTACATATCCAATATAATCTTTTGTAGCCAGGGTTAGATTTTTTTTTTATTCTATATTTATTAATATTTATCTATTACATCAAAAGATAATTTTGAGAAAATGAGCAGAAATATTCTGTACAAACCTACAGAGAAGAAAATAATAAATAAAAGCAAATAGATTCAAAAACAGTTCTGTTCAATGTTTTTGTGAGCAACATTGTGGAAGGGATAGAAGGTAAAGTTTGTCTATTTGCAGATGATACTAAGATCTGCAACAGAGTGGACACACCAGAAGGCGTAGAGAGAATGAGATGGGATTTAAGGAAGCTTGAACAGTGGTCGAAGATATGGCAGCTGAGATTCAATGCCAAGAAGTGCAGAGTCCTGCATCTGGGATGTGGTAATCTGAAAGAACTGTATGTGTTGGGGGGTGAAGGGCTGATGTGCACGGAGCAGGAGAGAGACCTTGGGGTGATAGTGTTAAACAATCTGAAGTAGGCGAAGCAATGTGATAAGGCAATAGCTAAAGCCAGAAGAATGCTGGGCTGCATAGAGAGAGGAATATCGAGTAAGAAAAGGGAACTGATAATCCCCTTGTACAAGTCCTTGGTGAGGCCTCATCTGAAGTATTGCGTTCAGTTCTGGAGACCGTATCTCAAAGGAGACAGAGACAGGATGGGGGCGGTCCAAAAAGGGCGACCAAATGGTTGGTGGTCTCCATAGAATGACTTATGAAGAGAAGTTGAAGGACCTAAATATGTATACCATGGAGGAGAGGAGGAGCAAGGGTGATATGATACAGACCTTCAGATACTTGAAAGGCTTTAATGATCCATGGTCAACAACAAATCTTTTCCATTGGAAAGAAATCAGTAGAACTAGGGGTCACAATTTGAAACTCCAGGGAGGAAGACTCAGAACCAATGTCAGGAAATATTTCTTCACGGAGAGGGTGGTGAATGCCTGGAATGCCCTTCCGGAGGAAGTGGTGAAGACTAAAATTGTGAAGGACTTCAAAGGGGCATGGGATAAACACTGTGGATCCCTAAAGACTAGAGGATGGGAATGAATGAAAAGAGGCATGGGGGTAGCTTGCTGGAATGGTGGTTACTACCCTTATCCAATAAGACTTCATATGGATAATGCAACTCCAACATCACTATCTGCTTCAATGGCAAGGGGAAATGTGGAAAAGATGATTTACATTCAGACAACAACCAACAAGGACATTGAACTTTACAGTTTGGGAAAACAAATAAGCATGGGGATAACTTGCTTGATGCGGTGGTTACTACCCCTAACCAATAAGCCTGATATTTCACTTTTGATGCAACTCCAACATTACTTTTTGCTTCAACGGCAAGGGGTGGCGAGAAATTGGATTCAAACAGTAACCTAACCAAGGGCCTTGCTCTCGGAGGTCTGTGAAACTGATAAGTATGGGAAACTGGTAAGTATGGGAGCTTGCTGGGCAGACTAGATGAGCTGTTTGGTCTTTTTCTGCTGTCACTTTCTATGTTTCAAACAGATCCCTAAACAAGGGAAAAATCCAAGGAAAACTATTTTGGAACAAAACAGAGCATATTGTCCCATATTAACTGGAAAACACTGAAGGCAATTGCCCCTAACAGCAGGGTCATCAGACGAGGTGCACGAGAAGGGCAGAGGCCTGGGGCACCGGGAAGGGGGGAGTTTGGCAATGCTGCCACTGTTATCACCACGGTGGCAGTAGAAAGAAGCTCCTGTACAGCCACATCATTAGAAAGGGACCAGCACGGCAGTGGGTAGCAGCCATGGCACTGGAGGGGGTTCCCCCCCATGACTAACTGGGGTGCCACTTAACCTGGTGACGATGGTGCCTTACAGCTATACTTGATCCCAATAGATCTAAATGGAGCCAATGTTAGCCATTAGTACATCAGGTTTAGTCCTGGCAGCCAATAACATTTGTAACTGATTTGACCATAGAAAAGATAATTATTATTTTCAAATCGGACAAGACATTCCTAGGAAAGGAAGCTGGCACCACGAGAGAGCACGTCCTATTGCCTAGCCGGAAAAGACCTTCATCTGTGCTGAGCTGTTTTATAAAAATCAGTAAAAGCCCAAACTTCAAGGCCAAGAAAGAGAACATCTTTCAATGGAAAATAAAGTTTCAATGCCCAATTCCAATCTGGCTCCAGCGCAGAGGAAACCAATAGGATGGCTCTGGTGCTTTCTGCTGCCAAGGCCTTTTCCAAAAACCCAGTAACTATCAGCTCAGACATCTCACAGGCTCTCTGTCTCCTGTTCCCCACCGCGCAGTCCAGCGAGCAATTTCTACACCAGTGTAACCGATGCACCAGCCTCTGCCAAACACTGGCTGCATGTCCTTCTTGTGCGTGGTTAGATGCCTCGGTCTCTCTCTTGGCTCTAGAAATTCAGCTATCCATGCAGGCAGTTATAATAAAGCCTGCTGTCAGGATGACTGTTGAATATTCTTTTTTATTTTTACAGCACTGTCAGTGCGCTCGGCACTGTCTCCGATTTTTTTTTTATATTTCCACATGCAAGTTACTACCATCCTGCATGGTCGTGATTTTTCTTTTCTAAGGTAAAGCGGTGTGGCCAACACGTGTAGCTGTGCCAAGCAAACAGAGTAATGATCCAAGTCTTCCTTCAAAACAGCTTTTGTTTTTAAGCTTCCAAAAGTTTGATGACATGAATACAGTCCCCCGACACGGCTTGGGTTTCGCCATAGGGGCTGCGTCGGGACGGAGCCACGAAAGCAGATTCACATCTATGTAAGAAGACAAAGAGTGACAATCAGAACAGCAGGAAGAATGACAAATAGGAAGAGGATGTATAACATAAGAAATTAAACATACCAATGTATGTTTCACAAAATCAGAAAGTCTTAAGGTATAAATCTGAAGGATAAGATGTCCTATGAACAAACAAGCAAGCAAAGCAAAGCCAAAGAAGCACATACCAGATGGCATAGAACGAGTGTAGACTTAGACTGGTCAAAGGCGGACCGTCATTCCAATTTAAGATTATATAGATATCCTATAAACATTGAATACTGTGTACAATTCTGGTCGCCGCATCTCAAAAAAGATATAATTGCGATGGAGAAGGTACAGAGAAGGGCTACCAAAATGATAAAGGGGAATGGAACAGCTCCCCTATGAGGAAAGACTAAAGAGGTTAGGACTTTTCAGCTTGGAGAAGAGACGGCTGAGGGGGGATATGATAGAGGTGTTTAAAATCATGAGAGGTCTAGAACGGGTAGATGTGAATCGGTTATTTACTCTTTCGGATAGTAGAAAGACTAGGGGGCACTCCATGAAGTTAGCATGTGGCACATTTAAAACTAATCGGAGAAAGTTCTTTTTTACTCAACGCACAATTAAACTCTGGAATTTGTTGCCAGAGGATGTGGTTAGTGCAGTTAGTAATAGCTGTGTTTAAAAAAGGATTGGATAAGTTCTTGGAGGAGAAGTCCATTACCTGCTATTAAGTTCACCTAGAGAATAGCCACTGCCATTAGCAATGGTTACATGGAATAGACTTAGTTTTTGGGTACTTGCCAGGTTCTTGTGGCCTGGATTGGCCACTGTTGGAAGCTCCACAAGGGCCTATGTTCCTAATACCTTTCTCAGACTCTCTTCTTCCTCAGAAGATATCGCCTACCTATATCTCGCATCTGAGGGACTTCAGCCCTGCCGGGCACTTCAGCTCACTACTGCCACCTCTGGTGTTCCTGCTTCCAGTCTAATAAAAGAACTCTCTGGGGTAGATTTTAAAAGAAAGCGCGATCGCGTACTTTAGTTGGCGCACCAGGCGCAAACAAAAGTACGCTTGATTTTATAAGATATGCGCGTAGCCGCGCGTATCTTATAAAATCCTGGATTGGCGCGCGCAAGGCTGCCGATATTGGGCAGCTGGTGCGTGCCGAGCCGCGCAGCCTGCCTCCGTTCCCTTCGAGGCCGCTCCGAAATCGGAGCGGCCTCGGAGGGAACTCTCTTTCGCCCTCCCCTCCCCTCACCATCCCCCCCCCTTCCCCTACCTAACCCACCCCCCCCGGCCCTATCTAAACCCCACCCCTACCTTTATCCATGGATTTACGCCTCCCGGAGGGAGACGTAAATCCACGCGCGCCAGCGGGCTGCTGGCGTGCCGAGATCCGACCCGGGGGCGGTTCCGGAGGGCGCAGCCACGCCCCCGGAACGCCCCGGCCTGAAACCACGCCCCTGTGCTCGCCCCCGAAACGCCGCGTCCCGCCCCCAAAACGTCGTGTCGTCCGGCCTCGCCCCCCGACACGCCCCCTTCCAAAAACCCGGGACCTACGCGCGTCCCGGGGTTCTGCGCGCGCCGGCGGCCTATGGAAAATAGGCGCGCCGGCGCGCAAGGCCCTGCTCGCGTAAATCCGGGCGGATTTGTGCGAGCAGGGCTTTTAAAATCCGCCCCTCTGTGTTTGTCTCAATACTCCAGCCTAGCCAGTGGTCCCTCTCAGGATCTCCACTTGAGGGCGCTGATGACAGTGGTATCATATCAATTGCCATTCTGTGGGAGCCAACCCACATCAGACCACTAACTCCGCCTACGCAGTATCATAAAGTGCTAGCCCCTCCCCTTGGGGGAAGCAGCACTGAACACTATCTTTCATTACCATCACAACCTGTATCAAACGGAGTGTATCTTATCAGCTCAAACATTCTAGGGTATGCAGACTTCTGAACATGATCATTTTATTATTTCCTTTATTGCTATGGCTTGTTTAATGATTGTGCTATTCTATGTTGCATAACAGTTTAATTCGAAACACATTAAAAATAACAGACGTGTTTTGTCTGATCACTCATGTTTTTCTTAAAATGCTACGCATCTTACAAATTCTGCCAGGGGTGTGTAAACTTATGATCACGACCGTAGATGTGAATCTTTTGTGGGTCGCTCCCAACGCAGCCCCTACGGCGAAGCACGGCCGTGTCGGAGGACTGTGTTCTTGTCATGACAATTTTGGAAGCTTAAAAATAAACGCTTTTTTGAAGGAAGAACTGGAACACTACTCTCTTTACTTGGAACAGTTACACACGTTAGACTCACATTCTGCTTTATCGTGCAAGGCTATTCGTGAGCTCTTGTTTACGCCACAATAAGTGGAGTATCACACCCTGCACCTTTCAAAGTCTTACGCCACATGTGAACCTATATTACAGGGGTCTTGTGTCTGCTTGGTGACACTGCTGCTTAATTAATGAAGTAACGTGCTGAGCAAGACTTAACCACGAAGGAAACATTTTGCCCCCCCATTTCGCTTACCATCATTTTTCCGAGCTGAGATAATGATGGATGCAGCCCGGGAGGTTTCTGGCCAGTGGCATATTGCAAACATTTTCCCTTTTTATCCCACACTAGTGTGTGTGTCTCGTTTCTTTTTCTTTTTTTTCTTGGCTGCAGGGTCATTCTGATTCAGGCTGTTGCCATATGGATCCGGTTAAAGATCTGACTGCTCGATTTGTCAGCTTCCTATAGCAGCTGACTAGAGATCTGAGTGACTAAGGATTCAGGATGAGATTTTCCCCGGGAACGTTCTGAATGTTAACTTACGCGTTTAGCTCTGAATCAGAGCAAGAGATCTTTAGGCAGAACCCACTTATGTGCCTTCTCTCTCTGTGAAACAAAAATACCATATCGTGGAATTTTTGAGATGACTGATGGTTTTTTTTGTGTATGATAGCTGTTCTGAAAGAAACCGTTATTAGAGGGGCATGAGAAGCAAGAGTTTAGGATTAAAATGCTTTGGTGGTACTTCATGGAGGAGCTTAAATATGCCCAGCATTAGAAAATCTCCAGTAGTTGGACCTGTTTGAAATCTCTATAGGTGGTATTTCTTTCTTTCTTTTTTTTTTTTTTAAGGGATGAATTTGTTTTTAAGGCCACTGTGCCTGTCACTGGGCCATAGAAATGGAGTCCAGTAGTTACACCGAGGTCCACGGCACAGAAAAAGGGAAAACAAGAAAACCAGCAGAGATATTTCATAGCATGATCACAGTCAAGCACCAATTCTACAGAGGCAGAGGCCTTCTTTTGGTTTTTGGGGGGGCAGTTATACAAGCACAGTTACCATCCGTGTTCTTAGCATGGTACAAATCTACTCTTCCTTCACCTTTCATCCCTCCAAATCACATTCAATCGTCACTGATGGTAACTGTGCTCTTCATACGTATGACTGTGCGTGTAAAACTGCCCCCCACACCCCCCAAACCTCACCCTGAGTTCATAATGCCCCCTCTTACAGTACAGAGTCTCTCTCTCCCTTCCTGAACCGCGATTCGATAAATGACCCTCATAGTTTGGAGAAGCTTGGTGATTTTTCCAATAATTCTTTTGAGCTAAACCTTCCTTTGTGGGGAGTCATTAGGTTCTGATACCCCTGGATGGGCTTTCCGTGTGTTTTTGAAAAGTGGGGACCCATATTCTCCTTATTAGGTCTCTTTTTTTTTTTTATTACTTGTTATCCAATTGATTCACTAGGAAACTGTAAACAAGATTTATGAGGGAAAATCCATGGTGCTATAATTTATACTTTTAGGGAACACAAAAAAACCCCAAAATAGTTTGAAAATCCAATATTACTGTTTTATTATTAATATTATTATTAAGGGTCTTTCACAAAGCATTTTGATCCAAAGCACAGAGCAAAAGACTGAAGCCTGTGAAGAAACAAAGGATAAAATGTTACACAAATGAAAGAACGAGAGATAGGCTGAGAGCCATGATCCATTTGGCTAATGCGTAATGGTCCTGACCTCTGCTCACACCAAATGTTTACGGTGCTTGTTCATGACAAACAGGCCCAAGAAAAGAGGAAAAAGAAGGTTACTGGCCTGGCCACGTTTCATTCTGGACTTGGAGGAAACGGTTAGGCCCGACCATGACTGAACTAGAAAGGGGAGATCATTCCACAAATGAGAAACCGTCAGACTGAAGAGGTGAAGGCAGTTACAGGGATTACAGGTGGGACTGGCCTGACCAATGAGCGCTGGGATGTAAGATATGGGATTGTAATGGGAAACCCAAAGACTGCAGAGAGGACACACCGGTCCTGGAAAAGCAACTGAGTCAGAACTCCTCTTCCATCCTTAATCCACGAATCACAAACTGCGACACATGAGACCTCTGGCTGGGATCACAAAAAGGTGAAAAAGGTTTGTGGCTCACCCGTTTCTGATTCACAGAGACTGAATAGCAGATAATGGAAGATGCTCAGACCTTTGGGCAGGTATGCCCTGAACCAGAAGAGCGAGCGAGAAGCTTGCTGGAATGAAATTCATTCTAAGCAAGACCTCATGGGAACGAGAGCAAAAAACTCTGGATGATAAGAGGAGGCCTCCAATGACTCCTACACTTCTTGCATCATCTCCAAGGATTGCAGACTGCACTTATTTTCGCTTTGAAAGGGTTAATCATTCTTAGAGTTCACTGGATTTTTGGAATGTAAAGGGACTTAGCCTTTTTTTTTTTTTTAATTGCTGAATCCTTGAAATGTATCCTTTATGTTTTAAAATATTATATAAAAAAAAATTTAATTTTTTAAATTATTTTTTAACTTTGTTTAAAAAATGTACTTTAATGCATTTCCTCTAAAATACCTCTTATCACGGGTTTTAAATGATAATAATGGTTATGTAGATTTATATAACGCCTTTCATGAAAAGATTCCCAAAGCACCAAACAATTCAGTATTTAAGAAGTTTGCAGGCAGCTGCTATTGAGGTGAAGGCCTTGGCAGCACATTTCAGCTGCCAGGATGGTAAAAAAAAAGAAAAAAAAAATGTAGCAAAAGATGGAAATGGAAGGAAGAGATACCGTTATTACTATCATCTTCATCCTTACCTAATTCCAGCTGCGGACATTAAGGACCTAGGCAGCTAAAGTCATAAGAACATGCCATAATGGGTCAGACCAAGGGTCCATCAAGCCCACATCCTGTTTCTAACAGTGGCCAATCCAGGCCATAAGAACCTGGCAAGTAACCAAAAACTAAGTCTATTCCATGTAACCATTGCTAATGGCAGTGGCTATTTCTAAGTGAACTTAATAGCAGGTAATGGACTTCTCCAAGAACTTATCCAATCCTTTTTAAACACAGCTATACTAACTGCACTAACCACATCCTCTGGCAACAAATTCCAGAGTTTAATTGTGCATTGAGTGAAAAAGAACTTTCTCCGATTAGTTTTAAATGTGCCCCATGCTAACTTCATGGAGTGCCCCCTAGTCTTTCTATTATCCAAAAGAGTAAAAAAACTGATTCATATCTACCCGTTCTAGACCTCTCATGATTTTAAACACCTCTATCATATCCCCCCTCAGTCGTCTCTTCTCCAAGCTGAAAAGTCCTAACCTCTTCAGCCTTTCCTCATAGGGGAGCTGTTCCATTCCCCTTTATCATTTTGGTCGCCCTTCTCTGTACCTTCTCCATTGCAATTATATCTTTTTTGAGATGCGGTGACCGTTCACAGTAGAGGTGTTGAAAGCTGGGTCCCTCTCCTGGCTTGTACCACCAGGTCGGAAAATGCTGCCTAAGCATTTCTTTTCATTCTTGGGCTCTAAAAACAATTTTTTTGGACACTTAAGTTTTATACCCTGTCTACAATGTAAGACATGCAAAAGGCTAAAGTCAACTCAGATTTTTGTTATGATCTGTTCATTTGTTTTGCTTAATTTTTTAACTGCTCCTTACTCAGAAATTTTACCCTTACATTTTCCTTTGCTCATCTGCTCGGCTTTTAGTGACATCAAAGAAATTCTTAGTCACCTGGGAAATTCCCAGAGAGCGGTCTAAGCCCCATCACTGTTAAACTTAAACTTTTCAAAATTTCGGAGATATTTCCTGTCTGGTTTTCTGCCATTGATGCTTTGCTGTCATGTTCAGGAAGCTGAACGAAAAGAAAGACAGAAGAATTTATAAATCTAAAAATATTGTGGTTTTAACTTAAAATGACTTTGCATACTAGCGCTGCAGCGGAAGGAAAGTAGAGCTGTAAGACTGCTAGCAAAAGATAGATTCATTTATTATTATAATTTACCATTAGCGGAGCACTTCTGACTGCCAGAAGTCAGGGATTGGGTGTAGAAAACTCCCTATGAAGATCTGAGGCTTAATCTTAAACTGAGGCAATTTTCAAAGTCCCTGGGCAGCTCCAATTCGCTGCTAGCGGGGGAACGCGGATACTTTTCTCTCCCTGTACTTTGCACCAGATCTGAGGCACCCGTGTCATGTGCGCAGGGATTTCACAATGGGTAGATTTTAAAAAATTGCGCCCGCGCAAACAAAAGTACGCCGGATTTTAATAGATACGCACGTAGCTGCATGTATCTTTTAAAATCCTGGGTCAGCGTGAGCAAGGCTGCGCAAAATCGGCAGCCTGCGCGCGCCGAGCCGCGCAGCCTGCCTCCGTTCCCTCCCACCCCCCGCACCTTCCCCTCCCTAACCCACCCCCCCCGCAGCCCTATCTAAACTCCCCCTACCTTTGTTGACAACGTTACGCCTGCCCGAGACAGGCGTAACTTGCGCGCACTGGGCCGGCCGCCGGCGCGCGATTCCCCGGCCCGGGAGCAGTTTCGGAGGCCTCGGCCATGTCCCTAAAACGTCCCCGGGCCGGAACCACAACCACGGCCCCACCCCCGGATGACGGGCCGCCGCAACACGACCCCCCAAGAAAGCCCCGCGACTTACGCGCATCCCGGGGCTTGCGCGCGCCGCCAAGCCTATTCAACATAGGCTCGGCGTGCGCAGGGGGAGCTTGGGGCAGGTTTTTGAGGGGTACGTGCGTATCTTATGTGCGTACCCCTTTGAAAATCTGCCCCAATGCGCGCACTTTTAGCCATTTTCCCGAAGGGAGCAGTTTTTAAAATGCTGTTTTACATGGGAAACGTTAAAACTTTTCCAAATGTCCCTCATTCTAGACAGCTGTTCCGCATGGGCGTGTTCGTGTAGATGGATGCGCAGTGGATTTATCTGCTCACGAGTAAGAGCTGGCACCCGAGTCCCATGCTGGTTGTTGGCACCGTGTCATACCTCCATTCCACAGCTAAAATACGGAGGACGGTGCTGGAAGAAGAAAATGTTGGAATGCCTTCTGCCACAACCTCCAAAGACACAATAACCAGACAGCAGTACGGTCCAATACGGTTCTATTGTTTTTGGAGAGAAAAAAAATAAAGTGCACAACAAAGAGTAGTATTAAGGGTTAACGTGAATCGATAATATCGCACTGCATTCTCCAAAGCCATGCAAAAGCCACGGAGGTCTGCAAACACTCAACACCTTTTCAGTTCAAATAAATTGTAATAATTTCTTGGTAGGAGCTGAGTCATTTAGCTGAACACTGGGTCAAATTCATAATTTTTGGAGGCCGCCAGGTAAGACCCCCCCAGAGATTTGAGGGTAAGTGGATCAGCCAGTATGGTGTTAGTCATTAAAAACTGCCGGCAATCTGTTCCATTTGTGGCTTTGTCCTGGCTTTCCCCACTAAAATAGCGAATGAACCGTGAATTTCTGGCCCTGTAGTCTATGACGAGGGTTTGAGTCTTTTTTTTTTTCCTTCCATCCTAATATGTTTTATTTTACGTCTTATCTTTTCCTTTAATTGTGGTAAAAAAAAATGTCCATATTTTAAAAGCATTCTTCAGTTCTTCAAGCCCTATTCCTGCTTCAACTCAATCTGTGTGAGGGATGTCTCCTGGCTCTGATCCTGATGGTCATAAGACTTCTAATGACAGAGGTGGATGAGTAACAGGAGCTTTCAATATCTTTAAGCAACGGCATCTCTGCAGGCATGAAATAAAAACCAGGACATGAGGAACCTTAACCATGATCTTTGTTTTAAATGGCAACTGGATTATCTAAAATTTATTCTGTTAGGCTTCTGTGTTCTTCTGTCCAAAACATCGCCCGTTGGCACCAACAGTTCTTGCACTTGTGCCCAGCAGACTAGTAGGAGCTGCAAGCCACGATGCTCCCGCCTGACCAATGGCACACGGAGAGAACAACACGGAACAAACCAACGAACCTTCCCCATTCTTAGCAATTCAAACCTATTTACATGCAGTTATAAAACAGAGCAATGGAAAGAAGTAACACAAACTCTACAAACAATGGCATGCAAATCCAGTTCCATATAAGTAACACAGATGCAAATATATGCAAACTCCCATTCCGTATTCTTTAACCAGCAGCTGAATGTAATACCTCTCTTTCTCCAACGGAGGGCCTCGGATCAGGATTATGGATTCAGACGATAGATGTGCGATGGTTTCACTCTGATTTTACTTACGTGTAACATTTTTTTTTTCACATTGCAAATATAGAGGCCGATTACTAACATGCACTAACATGAGCTAATTAGCACATACTAATACTTGAGGTTAATGGCCCATGTCGATGACATGCAGATGAGTTTTGCATTAATTTACTAGTGTTAAAGGTAGCAGGTGAATGTGGATGTTATCACAAAAACTGAGGCCTTTTTTGGGGGTTGGTAGGGGTTTGTGGCAGTAGGGGTAAGAGGGGGTCAGAAAAGGGAATGTACTTGGGGAGGTTATGGAGGGAGGTTGGATTGGGAGCGGAAGCAGGTCTCTTTATTTCATGCTAGCAGGTAGGATAAGAGATTGATGAGGATGCTATTGCCCCCGCCAGTTACAGTCTTGGTGTGTGTCGTGGCCATGCAGGCCAGTAAAAGGCTCCCCTGGCAGCAGCAGCAGCACAGGACACAAGAGCCAGAGCGTGCAGGGTCTTCTGCCTGACCAGCCACCTCCCCCTTTGGGCTGAGCCCACATGTTCTGGTGGCCGGCAGGCCGAGGTCAGGCCGGGTCAGGAACAAGAAATCAGTTCAAGGTGGAGGAACAGGCAGGAAGTAGAGCAGAGAAGGAGACAGGAACTGGGAAAATAAGCACAGGGCAAAGCAAGGCAAAAGCGGAACAGGGTACAAGGAAAGGCAGGGACCAGACAGACAAAAGACAAAAAAAAACTAGCAAGAGGGCCACCGGGAGGCCACACAGGAAACAGGGACAAGGAACAGGCAGGAGGACCACTGGGAGGCCCCTCGGGAGCTAGGAAAACAAACAGACGGGAACGAGGACAGGGCAAGAAGGCCTCTAACAGGCCACACTGCAAACAGGTACAAGGACAAGGCAGGATGAAGCATTAAGGAGTGACTTGATGACAAGTCGGAGGGCTGTAGTGTGAGGCAGGCGTTTAGAGCATGGCCAGCTGCCTCATGTGCCTTGGAGGCAGGCCTGCGCAGTTCAGGCTGCAGCCCGCTGAGGGCCTCTGCGGGCAGGTGGGCTGCACAGCGGTCAAGGCCGCTACAGTGTGGGAGGGAAGGGGGCCTGATGGATGGCTATTACCCACCTCCCACCAGTTTTTGTACTTGGGTGGGAGGAAGGGGGATCATGGGGGCTGGTTTCTCCTGCTAAGCTTCGATCTAGGGCAGCTTGTTAGCGCTGACGTTCATTGCTAACTGGTGCTAAGCTTACTAAATCGAGTTAGTTAAAACGTGACCAGTCAGATTTAGCAGACATTAGCGATGCGCACTCAGCTGAAACAAAATGGAACGTTTTAATAACATTTAATTCCAGCGTGTTTTAAAAGGGGCCCATTTTCAGCTGCTTTCTGGCCGGCAAACTTGGCTGGATAAACTTATCTGGCCGTCTTTGGCAGGATATTAGCGTGCACAAGTCTGCTTTGAAAACTATCCCACCAAATCCACCCTGCGCAGACTACTATTCAGTGCGCACAAATGCACCCGCATGCAGTCAAACTCTACAAAGTATACATGCGAGTCCTAACTCCTCTCTAGCTCTGCCCCCGAGAGTCCCTCTTCTCAGTCTTGGCATACATACGCGAGACCCGCATGGCGTCACTTCTGCGCGCAAGACGCTGTTTTACGCACAGAAGCCCCGTTGAAAATGACCCCCCCACAATGCACATTAACACTTGGGAAGATACTATGGGCCAGATTTTAGTACCTACGCGCGGGCGTAGATTTGTGTGCGCGCAACCCGGCGCACACAAATCTACGCCCGATTTTATAACATGCGCACGCAGCCACGCGCATGTTATAAAATCCGGGGTCGGCTTGCCCTAGGGGAGCCCCGATGGCTTACTCTGTTCCCTCCGCCCCCCCCACAACTTTCCCTTCCTTCCCCTACCTAACCCCCCCCCCCTCCATACCTTTGTTATGCAAGTTGCACCTGCCTCTGGGCAGGCGTAGGTTGCGCGTGCCGGCCAAGTGCCAGCGTGCGATCCCCCGGCCTAGAGGCCCTACAGAGGCCTCCGCCCACGCCCCGCCCCTTTTTTCAAGGCCCGGGACATGCGCGCATCCCAGGGCTTGCGCACGGCATACATACGCTGGCGTATGTATGCCGAGCTTATTTTGCCTATATGAGGCCTCTTGTCACCTGAGGCCTATATGTTTCCAATGGCCTCAGGTGACAAGGCATTAATCCTCCTCCCCATCCCCCCCTTACTAAGTGGTGTCCCTGTAGAAAGGACATGCTATGAAAAGAAAGCCCAAAGAATGCACCCAATACCCCCACTGGAGGCTGTTGCAAGGGGCCATTCCAAGTTTTATGCCAGTGAGGACCCCCCCAATGTTTCTAGAAATTTTTCAGAGACGGGAGAGCTCGAGACGAGGAGCTTTTCAGGGCCTTCTCTCCTGCATTAGATTTTCAGGTCGAAAGCCTTAGTGTGGGATCTTTGGTGTTCACACAGAGAACAGCTGCTAGGCCCCCTTCAAGGGGTTGCTGAGTTGATTCTCCTTTTTGTCTTTTCGAAAGGATTGTTGTTCTATATTTCCCCTTCTAGTGTTGTGCAAGAAATGGATAAAAGCCTCTGTGGCCTCAAGTTTCTCGTCTCCTGCGGGACCGAGACTGGCAGACTGATTCTTTCCGGAGGTAAGCATTTGGGAGGAAAACATTATCACCCAGGTACGTGGTCTGTCTGAGAATTGCCCAGCCTGTAGGGAATCCTAGGGCAGGGTTAGGCGGAGGGACAAAACTACACACATGGCCAGAAAAAAAATACCCACATAAAGAAGGTGCGAAGCTGTGAGTACTTTTTCCTTCGTCTATTTTCAAAGGAACACTACATGCCTACTTTTCCTTGGAAACTGATGCAAAGCCCGCAGGTAACAGTTCCCATGGACTCTGCCTCAGAATGCCCACTTTTTACAAAAATTGCCTCATTAATGTCTTGTGACTGGAGGTTGCCAGTAGGTTGGTTTTTTTTTTGGGAATCTGGCATATCACCCGTGTCCCTCAGCCTGAGAAAATCAATGCCTGCCTGGCAGAGACCGTTTCATCGGAGTGAGCAGCCAATCTGTACCACCCGGGAGGAACAGAAGTTTTAGCTACGCTTCTCGCGCTCACCCAGAGGGGGACGGCGGAGTCGGTGCCAAACCAGTGCTTTGAAGAGGGGAGCTAACATCCAGGATCAAGCACTGCAGCTGATCCTAGGTATGAAGGGGAATCTGATGTAGAGAGGAGAAACATTGCCATCTACACTGGGGAACAGAGGGTGGTCCCAGGGAGTGCTCAAGGGAAGAATAGATTTATTTATGGAATGTTTCATTGTGCCACCCCAAAGAAATGCACCAGACGCTAAGATATACTTATTGACAAAATTTCTCAGTAAAATTAATGTTGTGTTGAAACAGCACAACTGTGTGAGGACTCTTTATTGAAAAGTTCATAGTGACCTAGATGCCCAAGGGTTCTGAAGGAAAATCTTTCCTCTCCATCGAAGGAACCCTGGGCTGCAACGAGTCTGTGAGACCTCAGTCACCCCCTATATAGTGAACCTCCTCACCACAGGAAGAACCAGGGAGGGGGGCTACGCACAAGTCCTTAATCTCAGCAAAAAAAAAAAAGGAACCAGCCTCCACTCATGGATCAGACTCTACTCTTGGATTTTAGCCAACAAGACATGAAGAAATCGTACTGACCAACATTACGCTCACAAATTTCAAAACCAACTTTCCTTTCTAAGAGATGGAGCTTGCCTCATCCATCAAATTCCATTTTAACTTAAAGTGGTTAAGAGAAACTCTTGTTTAGTGTAAAATCCTTTGAATGCTCTTAAGTAGAGTAGACATGCAATGATGATAAACACACGGAACGACAGTTACCAGTTCTCCCACTTCTCTTTCTGGGCGTTGCAGCAACAGTCCTGCAGCTCAAGGAATTAGGCCACAAGGATCCCATGGAAACCTGATATGCATGCCTTTCGGCTGTGTAATAGTGAAGGACCCCCAGGACTTTCCTTCTCGCACAAGTTGATTCTGGGAATTGTAAGACCCCCTCCCCCCTTCCCCCACCACCAACATCAACAATTTCCTGCACAATAGTAGGCAGCGCTCTTGACTTCTGGAAGCTTAAGCTTTTAAAAAAATTCCCATGTCTTTGGAAACCACGGTATACCTTAGACTCCAGGTGCTTGAGGCTACCTAGCGAGCAGGGCCACCCAGAATTAAGACCACCCACTGTTCAATAGGAAATCTGTGACATGACCTATTGACTTGGCTAAAAGTATGGAAAGAGTTACTGACACAGTCAGGGTTAAAACTTCTAGAAGCCATGCAATGTAACCAAGTGGGAATTAACTAATTTGGGTTGGATGTACTACAGGGTTTTCCCCTTTATTCAGGCAGATGCAATATCGGCGTGCGTTAAAGGGGCGCTCATGACTGAGCACCCACTCCCTTAACGGGCACCGATCCACCTTTCCGGGGCACCCAATACAAAATGCAAATGGGCTGCGGCGATAAAAAAAAGGAGGCGCAGGGGAAATTATGCGCCCCTAACGCCTCCTTTGGCAGTGGGCACCCAGGAGAGGTGGCTGTCAGCCAGTTAGGAAAATGGACACTCAATTTACGAGCATCCCTTTTCCTAACCTAACCACCAGCACCCTTTTATTTTATTTTAATTTTTTTTGGGGGGGGGGACATATTGAATTTTTTAGTTCCTCCGACTTAATATCGTCATGATATTAAGTTGGAGGAGGTACAGAAAAGCAGTATTTTCTACTTTTCTGTACACTTCTTGGGCTCCTCCAAAATGAATGCCTGCTCGGGACAGGTGTTAGTTTTGGTGAGTATAAATGTGCACGTCGGACACACTTTTTTTTTTGGTATCGGGAGAATAGATAATAGCCTCATTAACATGCATTTACATGTGATGAGCGCTAGTACCTACGCACGCGATTGGATGCGCTATCCCGTCTTGCATCGGGGGTGATGAATGTGGGTCCAAAATGCGTGTCCAATCATGCGTTGAGCTCTGCGCTGCGGCCAGCACACAGTGCTGCATCAGCCTGTTTCTTGTGTCTATGCAAAAAGTGCTTAGTGCATAGATCTCGTAAGTATATTTATTTATTTCAAAGATTTTATATACCTGTCATTCGTAATTACATCATAACGGTGTGATATTGTATGATATATAATATGAATGTTAATTTTGTAAACTGTTGTGATCTTTATATGGAACGACGGTATATAAAATGTTCTAAATAAATAGATAAATGAGTTGCATGAACAGCCACATGGAACAGAGATCTGCTCTCTGTAGTTCTTTGCTTTGTGCTTCTTGTACATTTTTGTCTATAATATAGTGCTATGTATATTGATGTCATTGGAAATCACCAATATTGTACAAATCAAGTCTTCCCGTGCCAGCACTCATTTACTGACATGACAGGCATCACACACATATGGTAAATCTATGCAAGAACACGATTTGTTGATAACAACTGGAAATACCATGGAATAATAGTAGGCAGATTTTACTATGAACACATACTGTATGTACAGTATACTATATATCACTTATATCATACTTTATTATGATTCAGTTGTAATATATTTATTAACTGTCAGCATTTGTAAGGGTGGAATGTAGAGCCACAAGAAATCTTAGTATGAAGCTGAGGAGTAAGTTAGTAAAACCACCACTACTACTATTAATCATTTCTAAAGCATTACCAGATGTATGCAGAGCTGTACAGATGAAGTAAGAGAGAGTCCCTGCTCCATGGAGCTTACAATCCAGTCAATATGCAGAGACACAGCAAATAAGAGGCTGCAGCTTAAAATCAGCGAGGCCATGATCGGGAAGAACCAGAACCAGGCAGGCTTTTAGGTGGGACTGACGGACTTTATCTAATTGAGTAAAACCATAAGAAATCAGGTCTCTGCCCTTCTACAAAGTCTATATAAGATAAACAGGAAGTAGGATGGCAGACAAATCTGCAGTTCAATGACAGCTTCAAGTATTAAGCAGGACACAAACCTCCACATAGAGAAAATGTTAAACCACATGGAAATGTTTTAAGTTATTAAGTATTTATCCTTTGTCACACCTTGTTATTTGTAAACCGGCATGATGCGACTCCCATCGCGAATGCCGGTATATAAGAAATTTAAATAAATAAATAAAATAAAATAAATATTTCTTCACCCAAAAGGGCAGAAGATGCACAGAACAGCCTTCCAGTGGAGGCAAAATGCAAGGGAAAAAGCGCAGAGGATGAGGACGTCTATCTACAGGAAAATGAAGATAAAAGCGAGATCAAGCAGGGTCAGCGATATTGCAACAGAGAAGGAAAACTGGTAGCATTGCAGACTCTACTTGCTGTTACATTCCAGGTTTCTGTTATAGTCAGATTTAAGGACTGGGCAAACACCCAGTTATCTGCGTATAGTCAGTGGCAGACATACCCAGCTAAGCCCTATTGAATATCCCAGATAAGATTACTCTGATAATTTTATCCGACTATATTTTAGCTTGTCGGATTACTGAATATTGATCTTTGTGTATCTAGGTGGATGAATAACCTTTTCAGAGTCAGGACTGATGTCTGAGAAGATATTGGAGAGTGTAAGTGGACTCTGCCTCCTATACACTCTGAATATTGTTTCCTGGATCCTTGTGAATACATTTTTTTGTGCATCAAAATGCACAGAATAGGGGGACTTCCGGGTATGCCGTGAGCTACAAAGACACCCACCCGCCATGCTCCTGCCGATATCTAGTTATATCGCCTACTTTTCTTGAATATCTGGACACTAAACTTTATCATGCCTCCAGTTAAGGAAACAGGGAAACGATTCATACCTTCGCTATGGGCAATGAAAGATATTATGAGAAAAAAAATGAAGATCATGCCCTTCAGGCCTGCTCGGTCAATCAGCAGCAGGGTGACGACGCGGGGGCTGATTCAGCCTCTAACAATGACTTCTCCGCCATTCCCTCTGGGCTGCAGGTGGGTTCAGGGCAGCTTGAAGACATCTTTGAATGTTTTGCAGAACATATTTCTACCAAATTGGACTCGCGGATGTGTGTAATTGTGGAAAAAGTGGCCAGTTTAGTTCAGCGTGTCAAAGACCACTATGAATGCGTGGAAGCCCAAGATGGCTGCATTGCCGAATTGGAAATGGCTGCACCACTGGCGCGGCTAAGGTGGAGAAATTGGATAAAAATTACGCTGCTGTGATGGAAAAACTGGATGACCTTGAGAATTGCTCAAGGAGGTGCAATATACTTGTTTTGGGGGTGACGGAGCACAGTGCAGTTCTTTCCTAAGTGACTTTCTGATCTCCTTAAGCTGCAGGCAAAAACTGATACGTTGACAATAGATCGTGCACACCGGGCTCTGGCCCCCTCCGCCAGCACCGGGTGAACCGACCACGAGCAGTAGTTATTTGACTGCACAATTTCACGGACAAAAGCCTGGCTCGCAACATGGCCCAAGAGCTGAAAAAGCTGGAATTTCAAAGTCACCGCATCCTAATTTTTCCGGATTTCCCTCCTGAATTACAACGTAAGCGCCAGCAGTTTGCGACGGTGAAAAGGGAATTACAAAAGTTGAATGTGAGATATGCTTTAATATACCCTGCCAAACTGTGTGTTCTTCATAATGGCAGCTCAGAAGTCTTGGAATCCGTGTCTGCCGTTACTCAGGGGATCACAGGCACACAGGGACAGTCATCAACTGGAGGCATAACTTGTAACTTCACGGGTAAAATGTTTGTGAACTTGGCTTTTCTGCAGGAGTCACAGCCGGTGGTTCATTGGCGGGAAGTTTCCTGTCTACATGTGTTGGGAGTCGCCCGTGGAGACGCCCTGCTACACCTGCATTGTTTCTCTGGTCTCTTATCCTCCTACTCCCCGATTTTATCTCCTTGAAACTATGGGGGCAAGTTAGTCACATCAGACACTTTCAGCCCTAATTACTCTGGTTCCCTGTTTATGATGCCCTCCAGAGTGTTCTCAGTCATCAGTTCTCTTTCTGGCAATGTTTTTGGTTTTGGATTTTATTTGCACATATTTCTTGTTATCGGGACCCAGACTTTCTAAGTTGGGAGTTTAGGGCTGACCATTCACGAGCAGACTCCTGGTAAACCTCATACACGGGACGCACAGTAGCATCATTCTATTTTACTTTCTTTATCATTGACTTTGTGTTTGGTGCGGTGTGACGCCTCCCTTCTCTTTTTCTCTCAATAATGGATGGCGTCTATTTTCAGTGGCGCTTGGATTCAGGGCCCTGTTTCCTTCATGTCACGATATACTTGGATTTATTTGGTATCAGTATCTCTTTTTTTGCAGCTGGTTCTTGCTGGGACTCTGTACTGTATTGTAATATATATATATATGGCTGAGTTGCAGTTTTTCTTTTCTTTATTTTTTGCTTCTAGCTTTCTTAAGGTGCAGTGTCAAGGGGCTTCAGGGGTGGAGAGGTTGTTGGTTAGTAACAGGGTTGGGTTAGTGGTAATAAGGAAGTGTTTTAGTCGACTCACATATGGGGAGTGGGGTTTAGTTTTATTGCTACAGGGTGGGGTGGGAGGGCGTTCCACAGGCATGGTGGGGAATCTCCTCCCCCCGCCCCCCTGAGTTCTGAAGAAATTCCCACTTGAGGGATACGGGGTTTATTGGTTTTGTTGGGTGGTTGGGAGGGAGGGGGTTCTGAGTTTGGGGTATATGTAGGGGTCAGTTGTTCTTAGGTTTGCAGGGTCTCTAATTGTTGGTCACATGGTTTGAACCTTTTTTTGACTAACATTGGAGAAACTTTACTTGGGTTGGTTACTTGGGCAGCAGGCTGGGGTTTTCAAATGTGTCACAAAGTTTTAGTATCCTTTCTCAGACAGATCTCTTTTTGTCTCGATGGCTACTGCCTTGAATTGCCTCTCTGAATGTACGGGATATTTCTTCCCCAATTAAAAGAAAATGCATTCTGCAGCTAGCCAGGTGACCTGGGGCGCAGATTCACTAACTCTGAACATAAGAAGCTTAAATGTGGCTGGGTGGGGTCTGTTTATTATTCCTCTTATAACTCCTGTAGAAGAGGCATCTGTATACTTATTGATAAAAATCTACTGCTGGTGGTTAATCGATCTCTCAGCGATCTGGAAGGAACGTATGTTTTTCTTGACTGCACATTCGGCTCTCTCTCCTTTACCTTGGTTAATGTGTGTGGGCCCAATGTTGGTCATACTGAATGTTTCCAAGCACTAGTTGACCTTCTCGTCACTTTTGGATATGGACTGTTTGTATGGGCAGATACTGGAATGTATGCCCTGACCCTATGCTGGACAAGACCTCTGTGCCTAGGTCCTGTGATCTCTCATTAGCTCCACTCAAGGACTTACCACGTTGCAATTGGTAGACGTGTGGCGCGATCAGCACTCGGGTGTTCGGGATTATACTTTTTTCCCCCCTAGGCACGGTTCCTATAGTTGAATAGATTATTGCCTCTGCTCTCCGAATCTTGTTTCTCATGTTCGTAGTTGTGATATATTGTCCAGTACTATCTCTGATCATCATCTGGTCCAACTACAGTTTCTATTCAAGGATGACAGTCCTCCTTCCTTTTCCTGGAAGCTAAACACTTTCCTGTTGGGGGACAAGCAATTTTGTGAATTGGTGCAAGGTGCTATAGCTGGTTATTCTGCCCATAATCCAGTAGGTAATTACGAACCCATGCTGCGCTGGGAGGCCTTCAAGGCCTATTTGAGAGGGAGGATTATTAGTTATGCCAGTTTGCTTCTGGACAGGAAGCAGAAAATTCGTGAGCTACTGTTTAAAATTCATGAGTTGGAGACTTTGCATAAACGGAACTGTTCCCTGCATACGTTGCAGATGCTTGAAAGGGCACAACAGGATCTTCAATCTTTGGAAATAGATAAAATAGAAAAAGCTATGAAATATACGAGGGTGAAATTTTATGAGCATGGGGATAAGTCTGGGGCGCTTCTGGCCAGGGCTGTGAAGAAAAAAGCAGGTAAGTCTTTTATATCCAAAATTAGGAATTCGGATGGTTCTGTTACCAGTACCCCATAGGAAATTGAACAGGCTTCTGTAAACCTTTTCACAGAATTATATATGGATCTGACTTCAGCCTCTAGGGCTGATATACAAAGTTTTCTTGAAAGCTTAGATATGCCTGTGCTCTCGGCAACACAGGCTGAGGGCTGATAATGCCCATTACTTTAGAGGAGATTCAATTGGCAATTTTTGACCTCCCTGGAGGGAAATGTTTGGGTCTGGATGGGTATCCCATCAAATTTTACAAAAACATTTTTCCCGATATTGTGCAGTTCTTGCACCCAATATACAACTACTGGGGCAGGGAGCTCCTTGAGAGATAAGGCTGATGCTAATATTGTTTTACTACATAAACCTGGGAAGGATGCCAGGGATTGTGGCTCCTACCGTCCCATCTCTCTCCTAAATTCTGATCTGAAAATACTGGCAAAAATATTGCAACTCCGCCTTGAAGGCGTTCTACCCAGCTTGGTCCACGGTGATCGGACTGGGTTCATTCAGGGGAGGGTGTCCACCTCAAACACGAGATGCCTGTTCGACATCCTTCACTTGGCCAAACAGAGAGGTATTTCTGGTCTGGTCCTCTCCTTGGACACAGAAAAGGCTTTCAATCGGTTGTCATGACCTTTTCTTTTTGCAGTTATGTCCCAAGTGGGCATTCCAGATAGGTTTATTGCATGGATTCTTGCCATGTACAGATTGCCTAGGGCTCGTATCCTGGTTAATGGCCATCTCTCTTCTTTCTTCCAAATAGGGAGGGGTACTAGACAGGGCTGCCCGCTGTCCCCATTACTTTTTGATTTGGCCATTGAACCCTTGGTCAGGGTGATTTGAAAGAACCTTCTAATTCAGGGGCTAGGTCTATGGGGGTATGTACATAAGATATTGCTTTACGTTGATGATGTGCTGATTTATTTAACTGCACTGAGAGTATCTGGCCCAGTGTTACTAGCCCTCCTCCAGGAATTTGGTAAACTTTCTGGGTATAAGGTTAATTTTGATAAATCAGAATTGTTTCCCTTTAATGTTCGTTTCCCTTTGCCGCCATGTTTATCTGTCTTCCGCAGAGTTGATATGGGCTTTAAATCTCTGGGGATCCAAATTACTAGACATTTCCATGATCTGTATTCAAAAAATTATGGCCCTATGTTGACTTGTATCAAACAAGACCTGACAGATTGGGAGCACTTATCCATCTCATGGGCGGTAGGATTAATTTACTTAAATTAATTTAAGTAAAATGGATATTTTATCATTTCCAGCACCTTCCCTGTAATGTGCCTGCCCAGATTTTTGTTGATTTGCATAGGGCAATGGCTAAATTTATTTGGTAGAAGCGAAAGGCTAGATTGAAATTAAACACTCTCTGTCTGCCCAAAGTTCAGGGTGGCATGGCTTTGACCAATGTACATCTTTATTACTGGGCAGCAAGATTGGTTGGGTTGCGGGACTGGTATGGAGGGGACAGCTCATGGCTAGGCTTAGAAAAGGAGCAAGCTGAGCTAGTTAATTTAGCTACCCTCCCAATTCTTGCACCCTCATTTCCCTTGCAGCGTAAAATAAGCAGAAATAGTTCTAAACTTACCCATACGCTCTCGGTCTGGAGCCAGGTTCAGAGTTTTCTTGGCATGGATGGGGCACAGCTATCTATCTCCTATTGCACCAATTTATAAAAATTTGGTATTGGTCAGTTGTACTTTTTCTCCCATTTTCAGGACGTGGAGGGACAAGAGATTGGTTCTTCTTTCTCAGTTATGACATTTTCATGGATTTCACTGCACTTGAGAGTGAGTTTGAACTTGGTATGGAGTCGTGAGCCTCCTTTTTTCAGCTGTGGAAGGCTCTTGAACATCACTTTAATTTGGTGGAGCCTTTACTACAACTGAATGGGGGTAGAACAATATCTCTGATCCTGGAGCTAAAAAAAGGGGGATTGCTCTACTTTATAGAGGTATTCTTGCAGGAAAGTACAGCCTTACTACTGCACCCTCTTTGATTGAGGCCTGGAATATAAACCTGGGGCTGAATCTTGATGCTAAAGCCTGGAAGTCTATCTGGAAGGCTGCACATCATTTCTCCATATGCACAAGGACTGAATTAATGGTCAAATCATTACACAGAATTTACCGCACACCAACTTATTACTCTAAATTTATACCTGGGTCAAGTCCTAAATGTTGGCGTGGGTGCGGGGAGAGAGGCTCTTACAAACGTATGTGGTGGTCCTGTTCGGTGTTGCGACCATTCTGGTTGCAGATTACACAGGAAATAGCGGATATCTTGGGTCTACCAGTGCAAATTACGCCCCTATTGGCACTTCTGGGGAAGTGGACTGGCTTGTTAGTTCCACTAAAATATTGCAAGTCGGTAATTCAGTTATTGCTAGCCGCTAGACTCACCATCGCGACCTTCTGGAAGCTTAGCTCTACTGTTGAATACTGGAGAGCCCAGGTGCGAGTGGTGGCAGACCTTGAAAAACTGCGATATGCCTTACATGGTCAGTCCTTTAAATAATATGTGATCTGGGCTGTTTATCATCAACACTATGCCTAGCTGTTTTTTCCATTTTTGTTCCAACTGTTTTGTTTTTGTACTTTTTTTAAAAATTCTTTCTTTATTGAACTTTTAAGTATACACAAAGTAATACTTTGTTGAAATATACAGAGAGTACATAATAAATACATACTAAAAACAATTATTTTCACTCAGATTATATATTATAAATTTACACAATTTTTACTCTCTCCATCATAGAGGTAACCTGGGGGGGGGGGGGGGGGGGCGGGGGGGGGGAAACCAAGGCAATAATAAATGAAGAGGAGGAGACCAATAAGCTACATCACAAAAAGGAAACTGCAGCATGCACTTTCCCCCATTTTCCATTTAAATTATGCCCCCCCCCCCCCCCCCAATATTCATAGCTGGTACAGTTACCCTAGCATCCAAGAACTCTCTCAGCTGCTCAGGGCTAAAAAAAGACATAGGTAGTATTTTACAGTTTGACTATGCATTTACATGGGAAACGCAAAAGAAAACTCATTCCATGAGCTACAACTTCAGATTTCAAATTTAGAAAAAAGCCTTCCGGCGAAGCTGGGTGGACCTAGCCAGGCCTGGACAGACCCGCACTATACCACTTAAAAAGGAAACATTAATGCTTTTAAAGTAATAGCGCGTGATCAAACTTATAGCTTGCTCAGTAAGAAAGGAAACCAAGAGCGCTGAGCTAGCTGTAACTTCTGTAACTGAATTTTCCAGATAGTCAGTCAAATAGGAAATATTTCCTTCGTTATTGATCCGTGGCAAAGCTTGCTTTTGAGAGAAAGGTACAGCCTTTTTTTTTTTTTATAACTGGAACCATTTCCTCAGGTATCTTTAATATCTCTGTTAGATATTTCTTTAAAATAAGAAAAGGCAGTTCACCAGATACTTTTGGGAAATTGAGCAACCGCAGATTTAAATGTCGCAGTGAGTTCTCAAAAAATTCCAATGCAATATGCTCACGAATTTTTACCGCATTAGTATCTTTCAAACTTTTAACATCTTCTTCCAATTTCTTAATAAGTACCAAGTGCTCTTGGAATATTTGTTGGTGATCTTGAGCAACCATATCCGCTTTTGCTGACACAGCTTCTAAACGCCGCGTTTGTTCTTCGGAATTTAGGGACATTCCTGCTATCAGGTCCCATAGGGACTCCAACGTCACAACAGCCGGTCTTTTAATCTCCTGGGGTAAATGTCTCACCACTCCACTTCTCACAGCGCAGGCACTCTCACTAGCTGACCCCAGAGAAGCGTCCCCACCTCCACAATCACCTCTCCCCGTGTGGACCTCCACGCTGTGGGCTGGGGTAGGAAACAACACCAACTCTGAACGACGCCAACGGCTCCCTCCTGCTGGGGCTGACCCATCGAGTCACCTCTCGGAGCTCCAGCGCCGCGAACGCCATCAGATGGAGAAGCCATCAGCTGTTGTCGTGGGTCCGGAGGGCTCAAAGATATTTCCCCAGGAGAGAACAGAGCTCCTCTCTCTGTTCCTCCAGCGGGGGAAGACGGCCTCAACTCCGTAATTTTGTTTTTTAGTACTTATGTCGCTCCTTGATTGATTGTACACATTGTTCTGTTTACTCTTTGCTTGGTTTGGTACCTGTTTTGTTATTCTGTATGCCAGTTTTGTATACTCGGTAAAACTATATCCCCTAGTACAAAAATAGATTGCAAAAACCTGATATTCAGCCACTAATTCCTAGTGGAGGCCGAAACATCCAGGGACAAATCAATCCCTGTGTAACTATGCAGCAGAATTGACTCTAACAAGATTATTGCATGGTACTTAATTGCAGGATTTCAAACTAGATGTGTCTTGTTTTAGGTTTTGTTTTTGGTTTTTTTTGCTAAAAACGTTAATCCCACTGGAAGTATCAGACCCACATTAGTGAATCTAATATCAAAGACAAGTGCTACAGCAAGTGGTTATGAAGCACTTTAGAGTACATCTACACTGCATTTTACAAATGAAGCAGCATGGATTTAGATGGAACAATCGGGAGGAATGCCAGACTTATGTCGAGATGTTGGACGAAACTTGTAAGGGTAGAGCTGAGGGCATGGGAATTTACATCCCGGCATGGAAGCTCAGGGGTCTTCAGCAGTTTTCACAGACCGCAGTTTCTATATTTGCAAAAAGAGCAAGGGGGTGACCATGAGAGAATTATAAAAATGCTTCTTCCTTGGTGAAGAGAAGCTGAAGGTCCAGTTTTGTGTTTGCTAGTTGCCAGGTTACTTGGTACCAGAGTGGTGGGATTGGCTGGGATCTCCTTGGTTTGTATGCGACCTCTGCTACCAAACGTTATCAGAGCCAGGTGAAAATTCAGAGCAGAACAAATGTAAGCAGATAATATTCGAGTTCGAGTCCCACTGTCGCTCCTTGTGACCTTGGGCAAGTCACTTTACCCTCCATTGCCTCAGGTACAAACTTAGATTATAAGGGCTCTGGGGGTAGGGAAATACCTACAGTACCTGAATGTAATCCGCTTTGAAGTGCTGCAAAAAGCGGAATATAAATCTAAATAAATAATAATCAATATTATTTTATTTTTATTATTAGTAGTATTTATTATTTTATTTGATAAACCGCACTTCGACTGACAAAACCATCAGAGCGGTTTACAGTACTACCAAGGGTATAAGATACAGTATGATAAAACTTTAAACAAACTAAAATCTACTCCAACATACAAAACAGACATGTAACATAAAATAAGAGTGTGTGGGGGTGGGTGGGTGTGGAACGGGACAGAAAAACAGGAGAGGGGCTGACCTCAACAATGTTTCCAGCTTACTCGGTGTTTTTTCATGGGGGTCATAGGTCTGGTCACAGGAAGCGGATCAAAATACAGGCCCAAAGGACAAAATCATAAAAAACAAACATCAGAGGAATCATAAAACAGTCGAAAACTCTATTACGGGACTGACCAACAACCAATACAGTCTTGCAATGCAAGACTATTAATGTCAAGGTTTGATCTTCCATATCAGTAAATATCATCCAGGTTTGCAAAAATGGAAATTGATCCGAATTGAGTTGAGCTCGAGTGTACTCATGCTATGTGAAATCGCATTTTCTGGTCCTAATTAGTACTGAATCGAGGCTGGTTTTAATGGCTGGAGGCAAGCATAAATATCCCTAAGCTCTATCGGGTGCTTTAAAGAGCCTCTTCTGCAAATTAAAAACAATTAATACTTGCCTTTTATAAATAATCCCGTTCTGTTGTGCGTCCTTCTCTTCACATTGCTAACAAGCACAGTTGTGGGCAAGTAGCATCTCTTTCCTCCAGCATCAGCGCAAATTGAGGCCCTCCAGGGAAGGGCTATGATTTATGTTACTAGGAGGTCCATATTCAGTCACTGTCCTGACAGCAAAGTTAGCCAGAACTTTGGAGGTATATTTAATAGTGCAGTCGCACTACTGAATATACTGTAACTGCATCATCTTAAAGGCAGCTGGCTAACTTTATGGAAGCTCTTTGGCCTGAACAGACTTAATCGGTTAAGTTAGCTGGCTAACATAACTCCTCCCTGAAACACCTCTGGAATACCCCTAAATTATCCAACTACATTTTAGCCAGTTAATAAAATTGCCAGCTAAAATGTATGATATGCGTGCCGGCCTCGGCATACCCGCAGCTTGGCCCCCTCATCTCTCTCAAGTGAATCCAGTACCTGGTCCCTCGTCCTGGCAGCGGTAGGTTGCCAGCTCCATCCTTGGGCCACCCCTGGTGCCTCTGGCTCAGCTACAGATCCTTGTGCTACGCGTCGGGCATCTCTGCGTGGCCCGCGGAGAGACACCGCCACTCAGCGCCGTGCATCACTGTGTCTTAAGTAGGGCCCGCGGCAGGAACTGAGCCATGGCCCTGGATGATGATGTCAGCAGAGCTCTGGTACTTAAGCCCAGGCTCCGCTCCCTAGAATTGCCTTTGCAACAGGTCTCCTTGCTGGTCGAGTACTCGTTGCCTCCTAGAGATTCTCCTGGTTCCTGATCCTCACTGACTTCTGTTCCTGGTTTCCTCGTTCCTGTGTTCCTGATCCTCAACCTATCCTCGGATTGCCTCCTCGGACTTTGACCTCTGCTTTGCCTGACCACGCCATTGACTCTCTCCAAGCGCAGACCCCTGCTTTGCCTGACTACTCCGTTGCCTCTCTCCAGACCCAGACCTCTGCATTGCCTGACTACTTTGTTGCCTCGTTCCAGACCCAGACCTCTGCATTGCCTGACTACTCCGTTGCCTCTCTCCAGACCCAGACCTCTGCATTGCTTGACTACTCCGTTGCCTCTCTCCAGACCCAGACCTCTGCATTGCCTGACTACTTTGTTGCCTCTCTCCAGACCCAGCCCTCTGCATTGCCTGACTACTTCGTTGCCTCTCTCCAGACCCAGACCTCTGCATTGCCTGACTACTTTGTTGCCTCGTTCCAGACCCAGACCTCTGCATTGCCTGACTACTTCGTTGCCTCTCTCCAGACCCAGACCTCTGCATTGCTTGACTACATTCTTGACTCTGCCCTCATCCAGACCTCAGCCTTGCTTGCTACTGCTTCCAGATTGCCGCCGACCCTGACTCCAGCTTGCCCTACGATGCCTCTTCAGTCTACGTCCTGGACTTGGCCTATTCAGGCTTCGGCCTGTTCTTGCTCGGGCGCCCCCTGTCTGACTTTGGTTCTATTGGCGTCCGGGTCTCCGGGACTCCACCTCGTCCAGTACAGACTTCTTCTCTTCCATGTTGCTGCCTCTGGGCTGACCTCAATCCTTCCATTGACAAAGACATATGGAGGCCCACCTCAGTCCAGCTGGCCCCAGTACCCAAAGGCTCAACCTGCAGGGAATGAGGGCTGGTATTGGTGAAGCGCCAGCCTGCCTCCGTCCATCAGCCCACTCCGCCTGCCGATGGTGGGGACCCGTAGGATCCCTCATACAGGTTGCATCAACCCCACCTCTGCCCAAGGGTCCACCTCTGGCGCAACAATGTAGCCGGGTAACTGGGTCATTCATCAAGCTGCATGAGAACTCTAACACGCATTATATCACATATATCATGCAATATTTTGCATCTCCCCGCCCAGATATCATCCCCTATTACAATGACCTTCTTTACATCAATTTGCACAAATGAATAATAAAAATGCATACAAAGGAGGTCATTAATAAGCAATTTGATGCAAATATTTTATCATGGCCGACCAAGAACATGGTCAGCTGCGATAAAATAACATCACCTCCTAAGGAAGCGTGAGAGGCCCAGATATGTACAGTGTGGGTCCCGAGGCTCCTGCCGCACATTTAAAGTGAACATAAAAAAAAAAAAAGTGCCCAAATGAGGAGGCTGAACAAGGGTCAGTGCTGATCCCCCTTTCAACCCAGGGCTGCTGGTCAAGGCAGCCCTGACGCCCCCCCCCCCAAAAAAAAAAAAAAGTTTAAATAATGCGCGCGTGATGGTAGTGGTGGATCCCCCAAGTCTAAGCTCCCCACCACCTGCCCCAGCCCCCTGTTGGGTCAAAGTCCCCCACTCCTCCCCATCTTGGGTCCGATCCTCGGACTTTACCTCAGTCATATGGCTGGGACAAGGTCAGGTCAGCGCCATTTTGGAAAATAGCATTGACTGGAATGGGTGTGAGGGCGCACCTGTCCCCGATGCAGGATCCAGGTATAGGTAAGGCTTGATCTGGGGAGGGCAGGGGTGGGCTTTGGACCCATAGGGGGCCAGGGGGTGGGGTTTGAAACTTTCAAGAAGCTGAGAATGGGGCTTTGTACATATCTGGGGGGGGGGGGCCAGGGGTAGGGGTGGGGGATTGGTTTGATGCATCAGGGGGGCCTGGAGGATGGGGAGCTTAGATCTGGGGGAGGGGCTGCTGCCACACGCATTATTGAAACTTTGTTTTTACTTTTTGGGGAAGGGGGCCCCATGAGGTTGGGGCCACCATCGTTTTAAAGGGCTGCTCGCCGCCTTTTTTTTTGTGCTGCTGTGCTTGGCCCTGACACAAAAGAAGATGCCATAGAGCCGTGATGTGTTTTCCGGGGAGCAGTTCTACTATTGCGGTGACACACACATCCCCCCCGAGATAGTGGAACCCCCTCCTGCGAAAACAGATCGCAGCTTGATGAATCTAGGTGTAAGTGCCCAAATATTAACTTAGCCAGATAATCCGAGTTATCCATCTAAATGCTTCTGAAAATAGACCTCTATCTACCTACAAACAATTTTTAAAAATTCCTTTTGATGATCATTCTGTAGTGGAAATTCTGGTAAGGAGATAAAGAGATTCACCATCTTCTCTTTATATGTGCAAGTTCCAATAAACAAACTTAAACAAACTTGCCTCTGCTCTTCTCAAATGCCTTGTGTACCTGGCTAGTTGCTTCTACTATTACATTTGGTTCGCTCAGTCTGTACAGGCTGAGCAGAAGAAAAGGAACAAACCAACCAACCAACGAAACTAAGAAGATGCAAAAAAAAAAAAAAGAGTAGACGAAAACCAAGACCATGATCCCACTTTCAGAATAATAAAAAAAAAGTTACCATGCAGCAGCCACATGAGTGGCCCAGAAGGTCTTAGTTTAATTCCCATGTTTATCTCATATAATTCCCATGTTTATCTCATATACTGAAAATGTTGCAATGAAATTTTCCAGAAAAGAAAGCTAACCACAAACAGGATGACAGAAAACCGCCAGGCACTCACTCACTGACAGAGGCCTTCACTCTCTATTCTTCTTCCAGATAAAGCACAGGCAACCAAAATGATAAAGGGGATGGAACAGCTCCCCTATGAGGAAAGGCTGAAGAGGTTAGGGTTGTTCAGCTTGGAGAAGAGATGGCTGAGGGGGGATATGATAGAGGTCTTTAAGATCATGAGAGGTCTTGAACGAGTAGATGTGACTCGGTTATTTACACTTTCGAATAATAGAAGGACTAGGGGGCATTCCTTGAAGTTAGCAAGTAGCACATTTAAGACTAATCGGAGATAGTAGCATGGGTTCTTCTTAGTGTTTGGGTAATTGCCAGGTTCTTATGGCCTGGTTTTGGCCTCTGTTGGAAACAGGATGCTGGGCTTGATGGACCCTTGGTCTGACCCAGTATGGCAATTTCTTATGTTCTTATGGCAGTGCTAATTCTCTTCTTCTGAGGCGGCAGCTTGGTTTATCTGGCTCATCCTCTTGTATGCAGATGACCAGGATGCATTTCATATAATGAGGTTTTAGTAAAGATGTTACAGTTTGGCGTATCTAACTTCCTTTTCCATTTAAACCCTCCTTTATCCAATATGTTGTTCCTGTCCACGTCATTATCTGACTTGTTTAATTCTTTCATGTAAAAATCATTTGATATATCTGCAAATTCTCATGGTACATATAGGTTTGCACAAAGACATAGACGAGAGGTATTCACTTCCAGTCCTTGTGGGCCACAAATGGGTCAGGTTTTCATGATATCTGTAATGAATAAACATGAGATACATTTGCATATAACTGAAGCATTGTGCTTGCAAATCTACCCCATGCACAGACCAGGGATATTCTGAAACTCCTGACCCCCTTTGCTGCCCTCGAGAGCTGAATGTGAACGGCACTGACAATGATAATAATATTACTAACAATCACCACTAAAGCACCCATTATTTTATATAATGAGGTTATACAAGTGACATGCTAGACAGGGAGAAACTCTTGTTAAATTATTTCATTAAAACAACGAGCATCTCGCCCTGCAGACCAAAATTGGCTAATATCCCCTTGATCTGAAATTGGCAGGGCACCACTGCTTGACATAGGAAAAGTAGGATGAGTGTAGCAATCATTGCACTAAGCTGATATCTTTAAAACTGTATGAACTAGACGGCACTTATCAGAAAAATTCTTACCCTACATTTCATTATACATGGTGTTGACTGCACGCTGGAAAAAAAGGTTTTCCACAATAAATGATGGCAAACGTCCCCATTCGTCTTTAGACAACTTCCCTTTACTGTAGCACTGCTTGTTGGAAAAAAAAAAAAGATTCAGTATTCATCTCTTTCCAGTGATGTAGTCATCAATTTATGCAACTTAGAGAAACAGCATTCAAACACACAAAAATAGAGTCGTATAAATATGCCCGTAAAGAAAAGGATACACATATATTAACATATCCCTGATGCATTTATGTTTTGACCCCAAAGCTTGAAAAATTCTCTCTCAGAGTTGTTGCGTGACTTGTGGAATCTTCCTGGATTTTGTACCAAATAGAACGTCTGGGAAACAGTATTAATTCACTAAATTTTAACTTGAAAGCACTACTTTCATTTTACTCTGGTTTATTGTAACCTTTTAAAAGAAATCTGTATCCCATTTATACTGTTCTGCAGTTCAAAAAAGTAAACGCCACAGACTGAGCACTGCTCACCTTCTTTTAATTAAAAGTTGTAACTCAGCCACTGCTGACGATCTTTAAAATGCAGTTTATTTAAAATCGTTTGTTAATCGCTTAACTGGTATGATCTAACTAAGCGATGTACAATTTAAAATCAAATACACATTTCCCTTGAGCATCAGGGAGTGGCAATATTCTGAAGAGCGTGACAAATCACCCACACATGGCACGGGATCTATCGGTTCATGCGCTGCACATTATGACATTTGGGACACTGAAGTCAATAGTGACCAGTCAGATCCAACGTCCCCTGGGTCAATGTGTTAACAAGACTGCTTGGAGGGGTACACGACGGGGAACCGCTCAAAGAAATGAAAAGCAGTACCATAACAGTAAAGTTCGACGCTGACAGAGGGTGAGAATTATTACGTGTTGAAACATAGCAGACTTATATGACTCTGTCATGCTGACTTGTAGACTAAGCACAGCAGCTGGAATCAGTTTTCTGGGCAATTGTGCTTTGCACGTTGATGCTCAACTAATATTTCAGAGTGACAGTAGTGGGAGCATTCATGTTTCTCCCAAAAAAAAAAAAATAAATTAAAAAACCACCAAACCCCCCTCAAAACTCTATAAACAAAATGAGTTGCATGAGGCGACATATTTATAGCATTTTGGAAGTCCTTTTTTTTGTGCATTTGAAGCTCTTTAAATACATTCACTGAAGCAAAAAAAAAAAATCACGCTCACCAGGAAACAAAGGAACAATCCATGCCGGAGTGCAGGGCCGGTGCTAGCTTTTTTGCTGTGCCCCCGCATCATCTGTCCTGCGTCCATCAAAAAAAGCCCAGTTCCCTCCAACAATCTATATTTTTAGAAATGGACACCCCCCAAATGGGACCCATGGTCAAGGGAAGGCAAATCTTACAGCCTTGCACGCACGCACGCACACACACACACACCCTCTACAGACGCTCATACACACAATTCAATTATGCATTTATAACAAATTTTACGTGAAAAAAGAACATTCAAAAGTAGTCGTCTAAAGTAAGATATCACTTACAACATGCATATTATATTTACATTTGGTGCCAACCAGAAAATCCTGCACAAAAGATACTTGGAACTGCTATGAAATTACATTTTTTGTAATGTGTGCTGGGTGTGGACTTGGCCCTCAGAAAGCCATGAATAAACAGAATTAATATTACAATATAGTAAACCTCCCATACCAAAACAACCCTAACTGCCAGCACTCAAACAGTAACAACCTTATCTATGAAAAGGTAACAATACACATATTACACCAGGCCCTATAACACCAAAGCACTTCCTTATAGGAAAACAGAACAAATCAGACTGCTATAGATCCCTACAGATAAATTACACAATAGCAGAATACCTCACCTTGGTCAAACATGGACAACACAGACAGATCCTGATCAAATACAGAATAAAGAAATCAAAAAGTATAAATAGAAACATGCTAAGAAGAACTGAACTGGAACCCACAACAAGCCAGCCTCTGTAAGCAGAGCAACAACGGAAAAACAGAAACAGTAATAGGTATACAAGAATTGAGCAGGTGAAATGGCACATCACTCTCAATCTAAAGCAATATTCATACACATAACCAATGAGAGATATACATAAATGTATTAGAAAAAATGTACACATTTTATTACAGCAGCTTCATATGCAGCACCCGTTTGTTTTATCTGTTAATACGTCAGAATACCTTCCTAGAAGCGATTATATTTATTTATTTGTTAACTTTTATTTACCGACATTCGTGAAGCACATCATGCCGGTTTACAATGAACTCAGGTGGGAAATATAATAAAACAATATAACGTTAATAACAGTAATACAATGAACCAAGCGGGCAATAAAATAGGGAGGATAAGGGAAGGAGAGGTGGGGAGGATAGGCAGGGTAGGCGGGACAAGGGGAGGGAGGGAGGGTTGGGGGGTAGGAGGGGTGTGGGAGGGAGGGGATGAGGAGGGGAAGGGGAAAAAGGCAGACAGATAGATGAAGTAAAAAACAAATTAAAATAAAATAGAATGGAATAGAGGAACTATGTACAGTTGCAAGTATGTACAGGTACCATTAACTTAAGTAGTACTAAGGAAGTGTTGAAAAACCGGCCGCATTAACTGGGCGACGGTATTCACTAGGATATAGTTTATTTAAGGGGTATACTAGAGGTGTACTGGGGGTAAGAGGAAATACTGGGGAAATGGTGGCGGCTGGGTGGTAAGGGATCGATGGGTGGCTAAGGGGGGGGGAGAGGGGGGGGATGGCTGAGCAGTGAGGAGCTGAGAGGCGGGGGAGCAGGGGGTGGAAGGTCGAGCAGGGAGGAGCAGAGGGGGGGAGACATTAGGTTTGGTTTGTGTTGGGGTAGGCCTGTCGGAAAAGCCATGTCTTGACTCCTTTCTTGAAGTTGTGGAGGGATGTCTATATACATATATTGAAGACCAGAGTATTCTGAAGATTCATACAATTCATTCATGAGTCTTCCCCAAAATCTTGAAAATGCCTTCCAAGCATATCAGCAACAAATCTTTCCCGTCGCAAAGATTTTTCCCCTTCACAAAGATTCTTCTCCTACAAGGGACCCTCATTTCACCCAACCAGGCTTCTTCAGGGGGATAGATATTCTACGGTAAATTAAACCAACATATGGCCATTATACATCAAGAGCAAATCTCACTACCCCATTCCAATTTATTTATTTATTTATTTAAGGCTTTTATATACCGACTTTCTTGATACAAATCAAATCAACTCGGTTTACATCGAACAAGCAGTAACTATAAACAACCAATAACAAGAGACAATTTGAAAGGAGTATAAAGTTACATTATAACAAGGATATGTTAACTTGGAGTAGGAAATAAGAGAGGGCACGAAGAGAAGGTAAAATATACAATGGAGTATATGAGGGAGGCTAGGAGCAGTCCTCATAATATCTTTTAAACGTCCTTATAGTTGTAATTTGTATACATGATTTAGAGCTTGTTTATATGCATAATTGCTAGAACAGATTAAAATCAGACTGTTGGGTTAGTGTCGGGGAAGGCTCGGCAGAACAGCCATGTCTTTAATTTCTTTTTAAAAGTTGGTAGACAAGATTCCTGCCTGAGGGCCGGAGGCATGGCATTCCAGATGGTGGGACCTGTGATGGAGAATGTATGGTCTCTGATATTTGAGTGTTGTACAGCTTTAATAGGAGGTACATGTAAGGATCCCTTGTAGGCATCCCTTAAAGGTCTAGCCGTTGAGTGCAGTTTGAGGGGGTGTAGCAGATCAAGGGGGGTCTGATGGTGAATATATTTATGGATGATTGTAAGAGATTTATGAAGTATCCTGAATTGTACTGGGAGCCAGTGGAGATCTTTTAGAATCGGAGAGATATGCGCTCTCCGATTGGTGTTCGTCAAAATTCTCGCCGTTGCATTTTGGAGTAACTGGAGGGGTTTTATAGTAGAGGCCGGGAGTCCTTGCAAAATGGAATTGCAGTAGTCGATTTTGGAAAATAGAATGGCTTGTAGGACAGATCTAAAATCATAATGGAATAGGAGCGGTTTGAGTTTTTTGAGTACTTGTAACTTGTAGAAGCACTCCTTTGTAGTGTGTTTTATAAATTGCTTTAGGTTCAGGTGGCTATCAATAATGACTCCAAGATCTCTAGCGTGGGATGTTTGTATGTTGGTCTGCAGCTGGTGTTGAAAGGGACTGCCTTCTGGGGTGATTAGTAATAGTTCTGTCTTGGAAGTATTGAGTACCAGATTGAGGCTTGAGAGGTGGTGATTAATCGTTTGCAGATGTGAGTTCCATAATTTGAGTGTTGATTCGAGTGAATTGGATATTGGGATTAAAATTTGCACATCATCTGCATAAATATAGAACTTGAGTTTCAGGTTAGTGAGTAAATGGCAGAGAGGGAGAATGTATATGTTAAATAATGTAGGCGATAAGGAGGAGCCCTGAGGGACTCCGAATGGGGCGTTGGTGTGAGAGGATTCCTTGTTCTTGATTCTAACCTTATAGCCTCTGTTGCTGAGGAAGGAGTCGAACCAACTAAGGGCTGCGCCTGTAATACCTATGTCTGATAGCCGGTTTAGAAGGGTATTATGATTTACGGTATCGAAAGCTGCAGAGATGTCAAGGAGAGCTAAGAGGAATGATTGTCCTTTATCAAAGCCAATGTAAACTTGATTGAGAAGTGAGATGAGGAGTGTTTCGGTGTTGTGTTCTTTTCGAAAACCGTATTGTGATGGGTGGAGAATATTATGGTCTTCTAAATAATTTGAAAGTTGTTTATTTACAATTTTCTCCATGATCATATCTAAAACATAAGTATTACCACAGGAAATCCTTCAAATCTGCACTATGAAGCCAAATGGCTTTACATCGATAATACCCGATTCGACAGTTTTGCGCTTTACATCACATCTATGACGTTACCAAAAATAGAAACAAAAAGTAATTTTTAATGTTAAAATCAACACAATTATAACACACTTAAGACTAAATCTATTACTTACAAATTGTCCAAACACATCAGAAAAATGCTACATCACGTGCCTTCTTACCAGAACTACCAAGCACCGCTGCCACCAGCAGCATTCTAATGCTTATGATTCTCACGTACTGACATCCTTATATTTTAAATTTGGCGACCCAATCAGAAATTGAAACAAAAGATCACATAAACGCTGAGCACTCTATGTCAGTATTAAGCCCGAGCGGTGTCAATGTTTGCCAATTATAAATAAAGCATTGTTCCCATTGGCGTAAACTATGGGAGACATCCCCTCCCCAAGTTTCATAAAATTGTTTAATCACAAAAATATTTAACATCCTCAGCCGCATGCAATACTGAATTCCAGTGGGCTACAAGTTGGGCATTTTATTTTGATGTTCGAATACTACTTTTGTGTTCAATAATCCTCTGCTAGTTTGTCCTATTATAAATATATGAACATGGGCATGCAATAGCATGCTTCACACATTTAGATTTACATGAGAAAAGACCAGGTAAAAAATATGGATATTGTAATCTCTTGTGAATGTATTGCCGAATAAAAAGCACATTGTCAGAAACTGAACACCCTTCACATTGAATTTGTCCCCTATCTCCATTGTAGTCAATATGGGTAACATTTCTGCCTGTAACCAATCTATTTCTCAAATTGCAACCTTTCTTACTGGCAAAAATGGGTCTTTCTGCAAAAGATAATAATGATCCCAAAACTGACCACTGTTTCTGCACAATCTGTTTCACGGCTGTCATCTGTGATGAGTAGGGCAAAGTATAGACCACACGAGATGTAGAGTCTTTCTGATTCTTTCAAATTTTTCCGATTCGCATACAAACCTTGTTTAAATGCTTTCCTGATACAACAATAAGTTTACCCATGACTAATCAATCTCTGCACTAACTCTTGAGTGCATTGTTTATAAAAGGGAACTGAGGAACACAAGCGGCGCTATCTCAAAAACTGACAGCTTGGAATATTTTCTTTAGTACGACGAGGGTGAAAATTTTGAAATGTAACAAAGTGTTTCTATCTGTTGGCTTCCGATAAACAGATGTACTAAGAAGGCAACCATATGTACATCCATATCCAAGTGGATCGTGTTCTGGCCCTGACCCCTTGGACTGGCTCTGGATCGTGTTCTGGCTTTGACCCGTGGACCGGCTGTGAACCTCTCCGGATACCGACCCCTGGACTGGCTGCGGACCACCCTTGGACTTCGACTCCGGGACCGACTTCGGGATTACCTACCACCTGCTGGAGGCGCCAGCCGTCCGGAACCACGACCTGCAGGAGGCGCTTGCATCAGGACCACCCTCTCCTTCAGGAGTCGCCTAAGTCCCTGCGGTCGGGTCCCTATGGGCTCCTCCTGGGGGGACTTTGGCTTCCAGGGTGAATCTCCTAAGTCCCAGCGACCAGGCTCTTAAGGGCTTCTCCCGGGAGAGCGCTGGTTTCCAGGGTGAAGATTTTTCAATCTTCAAGCTCCCTCTTTGTCTGTCCGCCCACGGGGTACCGAGTCCTTGGTCGCATAGGGCTCCACCATAAGTCCTGGGTCTCAGCCTGCTTCGAACCTCCGAACCGCCTCCTGGTTGGGACAACTAAAGTAGACTTCTACAGCACTTCGTCTTCTGTCCTAACCAGCCCAAGGGTCCACGAACATAACATGAATGACAATCCTTTATTCAGAACAGACAATATATGCACTGAAAGGGCCTTAGATGATAAACTGAAAACAGACTGCTCAGCAATATGTCTCCCAATACTCCGCCTATGCAATGTCGCTTGTGGTGGCTGTAATGTGTTCTGTGAAAAAAAATACTGTTCACGTTCCCCACTCATTTGTTTATTATGTGACCTTTAAAAAGGAATCCTATTAATCCTGTTTTCACTAATATTCCCAAACATGTTTTCATCACACGGAACATGAAATGCACCTTCTTGGGCATAACTCCCCCACTCGAAAGAGTCTTTTCATCATTAGAAGAATCGCCTGATGAAGAAAAATCACACTTTTTTTTTAACATAATTCTTCCTGCCTTTCTGCATCCAAGGATAAATGTATCCTGAAGAGTAATCTTTTTCATCTCTATAAAACTTATTTAATTTAACTCTTCAAGTCTCGGCCTTAAAAAAATCCATTTGTTTTTGCATATCTAATAGTTGTACATCATATATGTCCTTAGGAAAAGCTTTTTGCATGATACTGGTTTCCCTTTCAATCTCCTCTTTAATCTGTTCCTTGGTGGAAGAGATGATCATTAACATTAATTCACAGGCACATCTTCTCAGTACAGCATTCCAACGTGTCACAAAATCTTCATTATTCACAAAAAAGGTTGGTTTCTTTAATATTCTTAATCCTCTTGAGATCCTTTTCACATGATAATATTCTGAAAGGGTCCTAGCGTGCAATTCCGTTCTGATCAGTTTCGTATTTAATTTCAATACAGCTTTCCAATCTGCTTGTAAAGTCACCTCTAAAGGTGTATCAAGTAATCTTAATCCCGAAATTATATATTGTTTGCGGCCTGATCTGAAAAAGAGTTGCCCATTATAAATTTAACTCACCCAATACCTCGATGTAGGAAACCTAATAGATATACAAGGATTGAGCAGGTGAAATTGCACGTCACTCTCAATCTAAAGCTAAATTCATAAGCATAACAAATGAGAGATATACACAAATGTATTACAAAAAAAATGTAAAAAAATGTACAAATTTTATTATGGCAGCTTCATAGAAAAATAGATCAGAAAATATCCTAATGCATAAATATACACAAATAACTAAAGGATGATGATGCATTTATTGAAGACAGTTTATTCTGAAGATTCATACAATTCATTCATGAGTCTTCCTCAAAATCTTGAAAATGCCTTCCAAATGTAGCAGCAACGAATCTTTCCCGTCACAAAGAGTCTTCCCCTAAAAGGGATCCTCGTTTCACCTAACTGGGCTTCCTCAGGAGGATAAATATCCTATGATAAATGAAACCAACATATGGCTAATATACACTAAGAACAGATCTCACTACCCCATTCCAATGGTATCTATAACATAAGTATTACCACAGGAAATCTTTCAAACCCGTACTATGAACCAAACAGCTTTATATCGATAATACTCGATTCAACAGTTTCCACTTTACATCACAGCTATGACGCTACCAAAAATAGAAACAAACAATAATTTGTAATGTTTAAATCAACACAAATATAACACACTTAAGAATAAATCTATTACTTACAATTTGTCCAAACACATCAGAAAAATGCTACATCATGCGCCTTCTTACCAAAACTATCAAGCACCGCTGCCACCAGCAGCATTCTAATGCTTACATATCTCACGTACTGACATCCTTTTAAACTAACTTCAATATATGTATGATCGCTTCTAGGAAGGTATTTTGACGTATTAACAGATAAAAAAACCTCCTCTCACTAGCACTAACTCGTATGCAATAATGGAATGTAAACACGAATCAACCAACCTCAAACCCTCTCTCACTAATTCCTGCTGAATATTTATCATACTATTACCATTCACAACTGTCATATTTATTCATTTGATTACCTATGTACCGTTTCATAGTCTTATTTTGTCACTTGCTATTCTAATGTATCAATAGGCTGAAATGTAAATATTGTGCTGTTCAATTTCTCCCCTTCCATCCCAAGTTTATTTTCCTTGTTTTTTGTAACTTTCCCTCTCCCTTTTTCTGATTCACTGTATTTAAAGTTCAAGGTTCTTATTGAAAATATTGTTTTTTACGTTACGTTATGCTTTACACTCCTTGTTATTTGTAAACCGGGTTGATGTGATGCCTATCATGAAACTCGGTATAACAAAAACAATAAATAAATAAATAAATAAATAAAAGAAACGGGTGCTGCATTTTAGATATCAAGATATGGTTTATATGTCCCGAGTTTTAATAGTATGAATGAGGTATGAATGGGGGTTGGTTTTTTGGGTTTTAGTGGGTTCAGAGATGAGAAATTAATATATAACAGTATTTATAAACAGATGAGAAATTATAGTGTAATAGGGTTACCATATATTGGGAGATTGCATCATTGTCCTTTAGTTATTTGTGTACATTTATGCCTTAGGATATGCTTTGTTCTATTTTTCAATGAAGCTACTGTAATAAAATTTGTACATTTTTTATAATACATTTGTGTATATCTCTCATTGGTTATGTGTATGAAACCAGAAACATTACCATTCTTCATAAAACATTAAAAAATAAAATCAAGAAATATACATCACTCATAACAGTAAAATCATAGTCATAAAAAGAATAAATATTTCAAACCAGTTAACAAATAGAATATTCAAAATTTCCCAAACACCAATAAAATATTTCAAAATATCTGATGAATAAAAAAAATCCAATAATTAAATTATGTTCTAATTTTTCCCAAAAAACAATAAAATATTTCAAAACAGTAGAAACATCAAATTACCAATCAACACCATACAAAACTGCACTGCGCCTGTGATATATCAAATATGAATCTACATTATACAGGCCATCACATTTATTTATTTATTTATTTAAATTTCTTATATACCGGCATTCGCGATGGGAGTCGCATCATGCCGGTTTACAAATAACAAGGTGTGACAACAGAATAAATACTTAATAACTTAAAAAACATTAACATGTGATAGAAGAATAAGGTAGCAGTTACAATAAAACAGGGATAAAATGCAACTTGGAATGAAGAGAAGGCAAAAGAGAGATTAACACTGAGATAACAAAAGAATGACCAAGGTAAATAAAACCAAGGTAAATAAAACCTGCCTCATTAAAAAAAAAAAAAGAGAGAATATTTGTCCCTGCTCACTAATATTTATATTTGTCCCTGCTCACTAATTTATATCAAAGCAAATGAATCACTTTTTTAAGTGAAAAAATTACTTTATTAAATCACCTCATGTATAAATATTATGCCTTTAAAACATCCAAATAAAGATATATATTGTTTTTCTTCCACACATCAATCAACAACATATTCCAATTCCCCATTCACACCACACTACCCCATACGCATCACTCACGCATACTTTTACCCCATTCATACATACCCTTAAAAACATATACCACCACTACCCCAAATTCCTTTGTAACCATCAGAGTAAAAGTGAATACTTCAGTCCATGAACCATATGTTTTTTACTTCCCATAGATGAATTAGTGATCATATTTGAAATGTTCCAAGAAATGATGCTTCGAATGTGAAAATTTTTTTTTTTGCTGATCAAAGTTGATCACATATGGAGTTCACTTTAAATGTAAAAGACTGTCAATAACCACTTATGGTCACAGATGCCACTTCCCAAATGAAATCTGTCTCACAGGACACTTGAAAAGAAAGTCACTTTGAATCGCTGTCCATTACAATTAATGGTTACTTCACCAATGTGTTCTGTCTTGCAGCACACCCAAACAACCTGTTTTACAGCACACCCGACACCGTGGTGTTTCGGCGGCCGTCCTGCCGCCTGCATCAGGGGATAATGTCTACTCAGCTTTCGGGATATCACCGGCTTGCTGATAACTTCAAATGTATCTTCTGAATTAATAAAGAATAAGTCTTATCACAGAGTTCTGAAGAAACACTTCACAGTAACATAAAAAATTGAGGCAGAAAAAGCCATGCGCTCCATTTATTCTGTCTGCACTGCTAAGGATACATCCCAGCTGCCTGTCGGACAGCGTGACCACCTGCAGGATTTCTCCTTCTCCGGGACACTCTTTTTTGTCTTCCTCCTTTGTGTTCTTAGGTATAAGAACCTTTCCCATGCCTATCCAAAAGGCTCTGTGATAATCTAAACAGCCATCAATACTAGCGTGGCTGATGCGCCAAGATCTGGCCTCCTAAGCTCTCCTGCCGCTACGTAACCTGATAGACAGATCTGGCTAGGAGAGCACCCTAGGACTTCTAGTTTGATGTGCAAAACAGTGTTCAGTCTGATTATCAATGGCAAAATCCTTTCTATTCCATTTCACTCTTCTGTAGCACCCTGATTAGAAACTTCCTTTCATTTCATAGTCTCTTCTTTTCCTTCTGTCCACAGACTATAGTTTTGCAATAAGATCATCCAAGAGAAAGGCCCATTCTACACCCCGAGGAATTATGCAGTTTTGTGCCTGCGCTATTTAATCTAGAATTTGTGCCAGCATGCCTAAACATGGTATTTTGCACAGGTCTCCAGGCAATTTCAGACAGGAGAGGGTCAGAAGGACACTGCAGAGACAACAGAAACCAGGCCCCATTGCCACTGTCTTCCTTGCCCTCCACCTCTTCCTCTGTCCCAGGCAATGATTGGTACCAGGCAGTTCTCTTCCTCCTCCTCCTTCCTCCTCTTCTTTCCCAGGCACTGTTTGGCCCTCAGGGGAAAAAAGAGTGGTGGGTGTGGGTGGGGGGAGACGACCTGCATCTGCAGGAGTAGTCACTGCTTCAGAGAGGGGAGGAGAAGGGGAGTACTCACAGGGCCAATCACTGCCTGGCTGTCACCTGCCGAGCTGCTCCCTGCAGAACACCAGAGTCTGCGTCCTTGCATCTATGTGGCCATAAGAGGAGAGAGAGAGGGTTGGAGAGAACAAAATGGGGTAAATTAAGAGACACGAATAAGGAAACTGGGCTGGGGTAAGGTGGCGAGCACCTGAGTGTGGGAGATGGAGAAAAAAAGAGAAATCGATGGGGAGGGCAGCGAATGATGGTGAAATGGGCGTCTGGGAAAGGAGAGAGGATGAGAATAATGGGGAGAGACTGGCAAGGAGAGACGCAAGGTATGAGAGGCTAAAACATTAGACACAGGGGTTAGGCCGGGGCTTCCCATATCTGTCCTGGACTGGTGACCCCCACAGCCAATCAGGTTTTCAAGACACCCAGAATGAATATGCATGAAATAAATTTGCATATATTGCGACTCCTGCGTATATGGATTTAGCCCATAGACCTTCATTGTGGAAATGCCAAAAATTAGACAAGCTGTGGGGTCACCAGGACAGGCTTGGGAAACCCTGGGTTAGACACATATTTATAATGTATGCAAAATAAAACCAGTTGCGTCTGAATAATGTTCTTTTCTGTGCATAATTCCCTAGAGTGCAATTTTCCTTAAAGAGTAGGGATCTACATTCCTTTTCAGTGCTTTCTGCATTTTTCACCTCTAAGACCCTTAACTTTCTTCCTATGAGTTAGGGCTTTTATTTATTTATTTTTCAGGGGAGAGCTCTTGGGGTCCTTTTCTTAAGGAGCTAATTTGAAATCGAGGGTCAAAAAGACTTTCTTGATAAGTCAAATTCCAGAAGTGTCGGCAGCTGTCATGTTCGTTGACAGCAGATCATTATTCCCAAGGATAACCATTGTCTACTTTTGCATATAAATAACTAGAGACGCTAATTACTCAGCAATTGAATTCAGGTTTTGCATTTCCACATGCTGGAGTGAGAGAAAATTATAGACAACTGAGTTTCATTATCAAGTGTAAAAAAAAATAAGCACAAGGAAACTCTAATGGAAGACATAACTGGTAGTTGGGCTGGTATAATAAAAACGCCGCACTGAATCCAATGTTTTTGTTCTATCTGTGTGTAAAAGGCTAACCAGTTGTTGGCTGTACTACAGAGGAGGGAAGATTACTTTTGAAGGCGGCCATTTTAAAGCTCATTGATGATAATTTACTCCAGGACCGGAGGGAAAAGAAGATGTTTTTATAACAAAATTACTGGATAGGGTATAATGAATTTGGCTCTTCAGTACTGTTGAACCTCTTTGACGTTACTCTTGCAGTAAAGGGAAGGAAGGGGGGATCCAGTTTTCTGACTTGAGATATGTGTAATATCAGCCAGACTCAGACTTAATGTTTCCATATAGATTATACATGTAGCCCCCTCTAGCCAAAAGGGCTCTCGCAAGCCAGAGGTGGGTTTGTTTGTTCTTTCACTCATTAACAAAGGCTCATGGCTTTGAAAGAGCAGTGAATAAGAGAAAGCACCCTACGGCAAAGTTAGCTCAGCCAGCTGTCAATGAAAAGTCCGCCAGTTTGCACAGCACAGTAAAATGCAAGCTTTTGCTTCACTAAGAATGTTCTTCAGGGAAACAAAATTCAATGAATACTGACCACCGTGCCAAAAAGACAGGAAAATGAATTCATTAATCCTGTAAGGGAGGAGAAGACAATGATGTGCACGGATTTAGCAAGGTCATCCAAAGGCCAGAGAGCCCCAATTGCAGAGTCATGCACAAGAAATGGAGAACCTATCCCCTGTGTCTGAGGCGTTGGCTTCAAGGAGCATGGAAATAAAAGGTCAAGAAATGACATTTTCCTGTACTGACGTGAGCTAACCCAACCACACCACTAAACTTGAACAACAGCGAAAGGAAGATACCTCAGGGAAAGATTTTTAAAGGGTTTAGGCTCCTAACTTCTGGAGTTAGGCCTCTAAATTGGTCCTTTTTGAAAATTTACCAGGGCTGAGTTCTTAAATTTAGGGACCTTGTTTCACGAGACCCCCTAAATTTAGGGGGCTAAAAAGTGGGTGGCTACAGGGGTGGAGAGTTAGGGAGGGAAAACAAAGTTAGGAGCTTGGCACTCATTTTCAGACCTAGGCACCTAATTTAGCAACCTACATCTGAGCAAATGAACAGCAGGCCTAAATTTAGGTATCTAAGGGCCTGATTTTCTATGGCTTTTTTCACCTTTCGTGTCTATGGGACAAATGCTTAGTAAATGAGGTCTTACATTTGGCACCTATTTTCAGCTAAACTTAGGAGCCTAAATTTTTATTCAGATGCACATTTTTATTCACCTCTAGTCTGCTTGGACAGAGTCACCACACAGAACTACCGCACGAAAACCCAAAGACTGCACAGCTGTATTGGCAAGCAGGATTCACCCTCATCGAGTATCACAATAACAGTCGACGCACCCACAGCTGGAGCACACACCTGGGGCTGTGGGCGGCCCGAGCAGAAAACAGCAAGCGAACAAGCAAGCAACAAAACTCTTGCTCAGAACATGAGCGGCAAAGTGAAAGGATGGATCGATCGGTAAAAGAAATTCCCTTACTGAAGACAAGGCCATAGCGTGCTGAACTGCACAGGAGGCAGGGGCACAGCACTGCAGCAGGATTACACTTTTTTAAGGGCGATCTCTTATCGCTGCTCAGAAAATGTGCGTGCCTATAAAGGCTCCCTTGAGTGATAATGGCTTGTATTACGCCTGTCCATGAAAGACCAGCAGGCTGCTGTTTGTCTTCCCCTTTATTATCTGGAATTTGGAGCACTGAAAAGTACAGAATGGCAGCCGCCTGTTACCCTCGGCTTCTAAAATGAATTCTGCCCCTGAAGAAGCTGTAGGGCCGCAGAGAGGTTGCAGAGGTCATTCCAAGACAGAACCTTAGTTGGGCAATTTGGCACCGATGGCCAAATGAAAAAAATGCTCCCTCTCTGCCACCCTGTTCCCCCTAGCCCTCACCACCAATATCTCCCCTCTCTGTCCACCCTGACCCCTCCCCAGCCATCACCACCATCAATATCCCCCCTCCTGTTCTCCCCTCCCATTCCCCCCCCCCAGCCTCCACCAACATCCACCCTCCATCTTCCCAGCCACTACCATTAACATTCCTCTCCTGTCCCCCCCCCAGTTATTAGCATCAGCATCCCCTCTCCTCTCCCCACTGACATCCCCTCGCTCTCCCCCTCATCCAGCCACTACCATGAAAATCCTTCTCTCCTTCCCCATGTCCAGCCACCACCACCACCACCAATATCCTGTCTCTGTTTCCCTCTCCCCTGACTGAATTAATCTACCCTTTTATTCTTATCCTGCTGCCCCGCTTTTCCTCCCTTGTTCCCTGGTCGCCGTGGGCTTTCCAGCACAACACACATGGGGGGGTAATGAATTTTGTCTCTAACATTCCCCTGAACTCGCCCCCTTGACCCGTGCGATGTGCTTCTGGGACACCCGTTTCAATGGAAAGTCCCCCACCTTCAGCTGAGACATTTATGTTTTAAGTCAGTCCTGCTGCACCCCCCCCCCCAATTCCTTGCAGTCAGGGTCCAACCTGATTCCTTATAACCAGAGACCAGTACCTCCCAGCTCTTTGTGGTGACCCTCTCCAAATCCTTGCAGTCAGAGCTCCACTGATTTTTTTAAAAGGGTACAAGAAATTAGCAGGAAATGCATTACCTGCTTGCATGGCCGGAGAGAGCAGGAGTTAGGCCCGTGCCAGCTAAGAAAAGAAGGCCCCTATGTAAGGTTCTGATGTGATACTTAATAAGAGAAATCGTTTTCTAAATTTCCCAAATACGTTTTATTTATACACGAAGGCTTTACAAGCGTTTTTGTTAGCAAATTCTTCAATTACAATTGACATTTTTATTTATACATGTTAGAAATAGATATATTTAGCTTTTTTTAAAAACTTTTGCCCAACAAAAGTAGGCCCCTTGAACGTTGTAGGCTCCAGCCAAATGGCCGTGCTGGCACCCCCTCTCTCCTGGAGCGCCTGCATGGGTGAAACAGGAACCAGCAAACATGTAGACAGGGAACCTGCCTTACCTCTGGTAGGCTGCTTCTGGGAAGCCCAGCTGAGGGCACGGACACATTCCTGCAGGTGGGAGGGGCGGCAGACGGTTTATTTATAGTCTGCATAGGGCTGCCAACTTCCCTTGCCCCGCACTGTATCCTTCCCTTTTTCCGCCCCCTTGTCTCCCAGAGGACACCCACAGCCCCCCTAACACAAGTAGTGAAATGGTGTGACAAGGCATGGCTAGAGCCACAGGGACGCTGGTAGGCACAAGATAAGGCATAATCAGCAGAAAAAAACAACAACAAAGTGATCCTGCCATTGTACAAGTCAATGGTAAGATCTCTCCTAGAATACTGTATCCGACAGATATCTAGCAAACCCGTCATACCAAAAGCAGCACTAACTCCCAGGACTCAAATAGCAACAACCCAACTTATGGAAAAGGTTGGGGGTTGTTGCTATTTGCAAATATTACACCAGGCCCTGGAACACCAGTACACCTACTATGGGGAAAACACAACAAGCTGTACTGCAACAGAATATTCACAGAATATAGGTATTCACAGAATACCTGCTAGCAGAATCTCCCACCACGGTCATGCAGGCAGAACACAGACACCCTCACCAAATACAGAAGAGTAGACCATACATTTCAAATATTCAGATAAAAACTGACATGGGAACCTGAAGAAGCAGTGCAAGACTGGAGAAATGCAACTAAGAATATAAGATTTGCCACACTGGGTCAGACTAAACGTCCATCAAGCTCAACATCCTGTTTCCAACAGTGGCCAATCCAGGTCACAAGTACCTGGCAGGATCCCAACAGAAATGCATTTTCTCCAATACTGAGTAAAGCACAAAGATTAAGGGATGCACATTCCCAAACTGACTTACTCCAAGAACGAAAATGAAAATAAAATGGGTTTTTTTCTACCTTTGTTATCCTGTCATTTTATTTTTCTAACCGCATTGGTCCTGATCTCTTTTTTTTGCCTGCTTTTCTCCTTATCGTCCTCTATCTCCTGTTCCAGGGTCTCCTGCCCATTTTCTATTTCTTCTCTCTCCCTGTCTTGTTTTCTTCCTCCCCTCCATCTGTCTCTGACATTGATCTTTCACTTTTATCTCATTTTGCTATGTTTCTCTCTGCTTTGCCTCTTTATCTCTTCCTTCTCTCCACCCGTGGATTTCGCTCTTCATCCCTCTCTTTCATCCTTTAGTTGTCCCTTCCATTACCCCCTTCTCATCCCTTCACCTTTCCCTCATTGGGTTGCTTAATCCACAAACCTCCTCTCTCTTTTTCCTCTCCCACCATCAAGCCCTATCCAGCATCTCCCCTTTCTCTTCTCCTCCCTGCATCTCTCCCCCTTTTTCTCCCGCATTTCCTTTTCTCTCCCCCACATCTCCCCCTTTCAGAATCTCCTCCCAGCTTCTCCCCCACTGCATGTCTCCTTTTTCCCCTCCTTCTCTCCTCTCTCTTCCCCCCGCTTTCCAGGATCTCTTTCCAATCTCTCTCCAGCATCTCTTGTGCACCCCTCCACCTCTCTTCTCCACTCCCTCCCCTCCCAATTTCTAATATTTTTCTCCTTGGCACTCCTCCACATCCCTGTAACCAGCATCCCATCTGGGCCTGGATCATCCTCCATCATCTGGCTGATCCAGCACTCCTGTGGGAGGGACCCGGCTCAGATTGGCCTTCTGACCTTCTGCTTTCCTGGAGCCCAGAACATCCCCGCTCCCTCTCCCCTGCTAGTAGACATTTAATTTCATAATTCCAAGCAGCTCCGAGCACTGTTGCGACAGGAACTGCAGGGGATTCAAGTAGTGAAGGTGCGCAGGGATAGGAGATGGTCGCATACACTTTCCTTCCAGGCCCTGCCGTGGCTCCACCCCTTCTTGGTAGAGTTAGGGCTTTTCAGCTTGGAGAAGAAACAACTAAGAGGTGATATGATAGAGGTTTATAAAATCATGAATGGGGGTGGAACAGGTAAACAGGGAATGGTTATTTACACTTTCAAACAGCACTAAGACTAGGGGTCATTCCATGAAACGAACAAGTAACAGATTAAAAACAAATGGGAGAAAATATTTGTTCACTTAATGCACAATCAAGATGTGGAATCTGTTGCTGGAGGATGTGCTCAAGGCATCGAGTATAGCTGAGTTTAAAAGGAGTTTGGACAAGTTCGTAGAGGAAAAGTCCACAAAAATTACTAGCCAGGTAGTCTTGGGAAAGTCAGTACTTATCCCTGGGAGTGAGCAACAATGTTGTGTTTGGCCGGCCACAGGTCTGTCCTACGACCGGCCGCTCTTACCTCCAGTCCCGGGCCAAGGGGGGGCCCATCGAGGTGCCAGCCAGCAGAAATACGACCAACTGTGGCGCAGGCCCATTGCAGCGCACGAAGGACGCCGCTCAGCTGAGCAGGCATACCTAGGCACACGTGCGTGCAGCTCAGCCCTTTTTTAAAGGGCCCACAGTGGGAAAACCCTGCAGTGCCTCTGGAAGACATCACAGGCCTGCTACTATTTAAGGCCTGCTCTGCCCTGCCTCAGACGTCTCAGCAATAGGTCCCACTCCTTGGAGTAGCTGTTTGCCAAGTTGTTCCTGGTTCCTGATCCTGTTTGCGTTCCTGTATCCTTCTTTGGTTCTTGGTTCCTGTTTCCTCAGTGGTCCTGTGTCCTCATCTGGTGGTCCGTTGTCGGTCTTTGTTCTTTTGATGTCCTGCCTAGCCTTCCTCCCTTCAAATTGACTCCTCGGCATGACCTTGGCTTGGACTCCAGCTTCATCTTTGTTTGGATTCCTGGCTTGACTTCGGACCTCCTTTGACTTCATTAGATTTTACAAAGCTCGATCTTCGGGGAGCCTATACTTAGTCAGAATTCGGGAACAGGATGAATGGAAAACTGCCTTTAACATGCATGATGGACACTACGAATATCGGTCATGCCGTTCGGACTATGTAATGCTCCGGCAGTTTTCCAGAACACAATTAATGACATTTTTCGAGATTTACTATATTCCCATGTCATTGTTTATCTGGACTACATCCTAATTTTCTCTAAAACACAACAACAATACCAACGTCATGTCAAGCAAGTTTTACAATGTCTCTGAGAGAACAAATTATTTGTTAAATTAGACAAATTATTTCATCAGGAGGAGTTACCATTTCTGGGGTATATTGTTTCGAAAGAAGGCCTACGCATGGATCCGGAGAAACTTAAGGCCATTTTGGATTGGTCTCAACCCACCGGGCTGAAAGCCTTTCAAAGAGTTTTGGGCTTTTCTAACTATTATCGACAATTCATTCCTGGTTACTCCACCTTGGTAGCTCCCCTAACTGCCTTAACTAAGAAAGGAGCCCCAATTCATAATTGGACTGTGGAAGCCATCCAGGCTTTTCAAAAGCTAAAACAAGAATTTACTAAAAATCCATGTCTCATATGACCTGATCCAGCAAAGCCTTTCATTGTGGAGGCTGACGCTTCAGCCTTAGGTGTTGGAGCCATTCTGCTACAACCAGCTGACTCTGGGACATTACTTACCTGTGCTTATTTTTCCAAAAACTTTTCTCCAGCGGAAAAGAATTACGCCATAGGAGAAAGGGAACTATTGGCAATCAAGGCAGCACTGGAAGAATGGAGACATCTTCTAGAGGGGGCTAAATATACCGTCAATATCTACACGGATCACAAAAATCTCGCTTATCTATCACAGGCCAAACATTTAAACCCTAGACAAGCTCGTTGTGCCTTATTTTTCAGTCAGTTTGACTTCAAGATACATTTTCAGGCTGCAAAAAAGAATGTAAGAGCAGATGCATTGTCTTGAAGTTTTATTCCGAAGGATACTCTGGAACCAGTGCGTCATATAATCGACCCAGCTCAGTTAATGGTTGCAGTCACCTTTACGGTTCCAGTGGGGAAAATGGTAGTACCCAAGCAGCTTAGACAAAAAGTTCTTCAATGGGCTCATGACTCCCAGTACGCGGGACATCCGGGCATTAGCAGAACTACAAACCTTGTCTCCCATTCTTATTGGTGGCCTTGATGGAGATCAGATGTGAAAAGATACGTAGAATCTTGTTCTACATGCGCTGCCCACAAGATTCCACGACAACACCTGGCTGGACTATTACAACCTCTGACGATTCAGAAGAAACCCTGGTCACAGATCGCCGTGGACTTTATAACCGACCTTCCTCCATCTGAGGGGAATACAGTAATTTGGGTGGTTATCGACCGATTTTCCAGAATAGCCCATTTTATCCCTCTTCCTGGATTACCCTCTGCTTCAGAATTGGCTCGACGTTTCTTACTACATATTTTCTGTATTCATGGGTTACCTTCAAGTATTGTGTCTGACAGAGGGATGCAATTTACGGCAAAATTTTGGAAAGACTTGTGCAAGAAATTTCAGATAAAATTAGAATTTTGATCCGCCTATCATCCTCAATCCAATGGATTAACTGAACACACCAACCAGTGAATATCAGGTTCCCTTGTAAGTGTGTAATGAAAACTGATGGTGTTAAATTTATATATTATGAACCTGAACAGTTAGCGAAATATCTTGAGAATTGTAGGAACCAGGAGGCAGAGTCTGAAGCAGCATCTTCTCAATAGTTGTAGGTAAGAAAGTAGATACTCTGCAGTCTCTCTTTGTTTAAATTTAGAATTTCATTCTTCTTTTTTTGTGTGTGTACTTGCTTAAATATGGTACTCCCCTCCACTTGTTTGGTAACAGGGAGTTAAAAGAATATATGTCGTGCGATATTTCTATGATTAGAACATATTGCCTTAGGACAATATATGAAAAAGTTTATTTTCACTCCTGTATTGTGATTCTTAAAATTTGAATGTATCAAATTTGAAATTTGCAAAATTAAAAATTAAAAAAAACAACAACAAAAAAAACCTTTTTACAATGCTATGTGAACCAAAGACCTGATGACTCGGCATCCCTTTTACCTTGGGCCGAGTTATCTCATAACAATCATGTCACCCAAGCGTGTGGATCATCACCTTTTTTTTAGTCTTTGGGAGACATCCTCGGATTCCTCTCCCCATTGCTACACCTTCCTCCTGTCCGGCCGTGGAAAACACGGTCCACTCGATGACTAAACTCTGGGAGGAAACTCGAAAACTGTTACTACAAGCCTCCAGTAAAACCAAGAGACAGGCTGATAAAAGAAGGAGAAGAGGACCTCTTCTTCAGACAGGAGATCTGGTGTGGTTAAGCACTAAGAACTAGGGATGTGAATCGTTTTTGAACGATTAAAATTATCGTCAGATAATTTTAAAATCGTCCAAAATCGTTAGAGTGCACGATACAATACAAATGCCCCCGATTTATCGTCAGGGGCATTTGTATTGTATCGTTAAATAGGGTGCGGGAAAACCGGCACACCAAAAAAACCCTAAAACCCACCCCGAACCTTTAAAACAAATCCCCCACCCTCCCGAACCCCCCCAAAATGTTTTAAATTACCTGGGGGTAATGTTTTAAATTACCTGGGGTCCCGACGCGATCTCCAGCTCTCTGGCCACGGCTGCGTTAAGAGAAATGGCGCCCGTGGCCCTTTGCCCTTATCATGTGACAGGGCAAAGGTAGCGCCGGCGCCATTTTGGTTCCTGGCTCCCGACGTCACGCGTGCAGGAGATCGCCCCCGCTGGACCCCCAGGGACCTTTGGCCAGCTTGGGGGGCCTCCTGACCCCCACAAGACTTGCCAAAAGTCCAGCGGGGGTCCAGCGGGGGCGATCTCCTGCACGCGGGCCGTTTTGCCAATCTTCAAAATGGCGCCGGCGCTACCTTTGCCCTCACTATGTCATACGGGCGACCGTCGCCCGTATGACATAGTGAGGGCTTGGATTTCTTTGCCTCGCTACCTGCCTCGACCCAGACTGGATTACTCTTTGCCTTGTTACCTGCTTCGATCCGGACCGGACTTGGACCTTCCCTGCTTACTATAGCTGGCTGGGGTGGAACCCATCGTTGTCTACTGCCCTGTATCGTGCCTCTTGGCCTAAGGTAAGGCTGTTAACCATCAAGGATTCACAGAATTGTGACAGTTTACATCTGGATCAAAGTATTTTTGAGTAATTGTTGACTATTTCCCTGGCATGTCTTTACCTACGCTTGACCTGGCAGTGAAGAGATGCAGGGAGAGAAATCACTGAAAGGAATTTAGCAAGTAGTAGTCCTCAGAAATCTGAAAAACTGTACGAAAGCATTAAGCATGTCTAATTCCTCAGAAAGACTAGCTAGGCCAGTCCACACAAAAATAAATAAATAAACTACTGTTAAACCAATAATGGAAGACTCCCACTTCATTCCTGAGGTGAAACAGGTTCTCATGCAGCCACAATAATTGGAAAGACTAAAGTAAAATCCCCAAAGGTGGATTATAGCCTCCGCCTGCACCACCACATTAGAATTCATTTAGAAGGGGCTCAAGCATCAGCGCTCCTGCGGCCTGCGATTCCCACTCATCGTTCTTAGCTTTAAAGACCTAATCTATTTATAATGATAGAAAACAAACAGAAAGAAAACCCCAGAGGGACATGCAAACTTGCTGTGCTGAGCACTAGGGCTGGTAGACGCTTTTTCACTCCCACCCCCTCATCCCGACTTCCAGATGCTCAGCGTACATCAGCTTATCATCTGAAGCAAAAAACAAACAAAAAAAAGAGCCCAGCCAGCCTGGGACCTCTACGTCTTTCTTGTAACTAAACACAGCTGGGGAGTCTGGGAGGAAAACAGCAGACTCGGTTTAGATTAACCTGTTAACGCAGAGTTTTCATTTTCACTGCCTAGGGAAACTGCACCTCGACAATGGCTTTCCTATAATGCGTCGGTGGATATTTTGGCTTTCTCTTTTCTGTCCGTTAGCAATTACGGTATATAGAAAGGAATCCTTTCTTTAAAACAAAAAATAAATGAAGCAGTCGAGGACTCTTATTTCCCATTTTTTTCAATGGGTGCATAAGGGTCAGAGGGTTAAAAGTCATGTGATTGTGACACGCGAGTTAGGAAGGAGGCGCCTGCCAATAAAGATTTTACACACACACACACACACACACACACACACACACACACACACGAGAAAGCAGAGATGTAAAACAGATGTACTCTGCCTGACCTCAAGTAAGACTATACAAAACTCATCATCATTCCCATCAACGTAGCCCCTGCCCCAACCCGGTCCCTTGGCACAGGCGCTCACGGGGAGGGTCACGGTCAAGGGCAGACTTCTGCGACCTCCCAGGCTCCCCGCACAGAGGGTGAAGAAATCTCTCTCCCAAGGCCCTTAGGAGTTTAGCATTACTGAGACTCTTCTACTCAACGGTCCAGTCCAAGCCGCAGAAACACCACTCGGACTCCCACTGATGAGCGGGTGACATAATGGCCACAAACAATGATATACCAGCTGATAAGAGCACCAACCAGCAAAGTCCAGGGCTGGAACCCTCCTCTCTTGGGTCTCCCCAGGTACCTTTTCTGTAGAGCAACTCTCCTTACTTCTCTCTCCATGAGGCAAGCTACTGGATGACTCTTCCAACACTCAGGAACTTTTTTTGCCATCTTTCCTCAGATAGGCAGCTCTTCTCCTTCAAAGCTCCTCTCTGACACACATCTCTCCCAAGAACTTTCTCACGAGCAAGATGAGGTGTATTTATTCATTGACCTCTTCTCCTAAGAATTTTTCCTTCCAGCCAAAGACATGGGTTCACCAACCCGATCCCTGGCATCTTTATTTTAGACAGAATCTCTTCTTCTTCTTCATCTCCCTTGACAGCCTGAGCAACCTGGCCTTGAGCTCCAACCACTCTCTCAAAACAAAAATAATCCAGCTTCTCCGTATTCCTACACCAGGAGAAAGCACTCCCTTGGACCTTCCCTTCGAAGGGACCAGGCCCTAGTGCTACCCGATTGTGAAGAGATGTGCGCCCTCAGACTGCAGGCTGAAGACTGATGTCTCCTGTTTCCAATCTCTCAGGAACTCTGCCTCTTACCCCCTCAGACTCCTACTGATTCACATGAGTTCAGGAGTTCTGGGCACCTTCTATGCTTTCAACACACTCCCTCCTGCACTTCTGTTGAGACAACTGAGGCCATTACAGTACAGGCAACACTACTAATAAGGGCAGAATTGGGGGTCCCCTTACAGTAACAGAGAAACATAGAATATGTCAAAAAAAAAAGCAACTAAAATGTTAGGTATAATAAGAAAAGGAATGGAAAATAAAATGGAAGATATCATAATGCCTCTGTATCACTCCACGGTGCAACTTCACTCTGAGTACTGCGTGCAGCTCTGGTTACCCCATCTCAAGAAAGAATATAACGAAACTAGAAAAGGTGCAGAGAAGGGCGACCAAAATGATAAAGGAGATGAGAAAAGACTAAACGGCTGAGAGGAGATATGATAGAAGGTTATTCATGAGTGGGGTAGATAGGTAAATAGGGAATGGTTATTTATCCTTTACAGTAGTGCTAGGGCTAGGGGACACTCCAGGAAGCTAATAGGTAGCACGTTTAAAACAAATTGGGGAAAATATTTTTTAACGCAGCAGACAGTCAACCTGTAGAGTTTGTTGCCAGAAGGTGTGGTGATGGCAGTTAGCATAGCTGGGTTTAAAAAGGATCCAGTCAGTGTCCTGGAGGAAAAGTCCATAAACCGCTATTATCCAGGTGGACTTGGGGAAACCACTGCTCATCCTGGTTATGAGCAAAAAGGATTGGCCCTATTCTTTGGGATCCTGCCAGGTACTTGTGACCTGGATTGGCCACGGTTGGAAACAGGATGCTGGGCTTGATGGACCATTATTGGTCTGACCCAGTATGGCAACTTCTTATGTTCTTATAATGGCAGATAAGGACCACAGGACCCATCTAGTCTGACCAAACACCACCCACCCCAGCCCACCAGATGCTCTTCACTGCTTTATGGCAAGGGATCTTCCGTGCTTATCCTTTCCTAAATTCTGTTACTGTTATTTGTCTCCACCACTTCCGACCCAACATGTAAATTAAAATGAGAACTGTTCTGTGTCACGGGACGGTTAGTGAGAAGGGGGACATTGGCCAAAGGTGTAACAACTAGAAACCCCCCTCGCCACACCCGCTGTCCTGCAGATGGTCTTTCCAGACTTTTATCAGGACTCCGGCGACATGCCTTGCAGGTTCCTCTTTCCAACTGTGGAAAGAGAAAATAGTTCGTAAGTTTCAAAATGGCGTGTGGGTTTGGGGGTTCTCACCCATTGTCGATCATGTGCCCAGCAGGTGCTGGGAGGGAGGGTGAGCGCGAGCGGCAACGTAGATGAAACCCTCACTGAGGGCCCTCGTGGATGTGGCGGGCTTTCTACTTCCTGGATTCCGGTTTGATTTATGATTGCGGGCATCTGTGGAGCGTTACTTCTGATTTGCCAATTAAAAAGTACAGCTAGTGAGTTTTAAAGAAAAGAAGGTTTTGTCACATTCCTTCTCATGGCACATGATAGAATAGAACAGCCTGGGATTTTTTTTTCCCAGCTGGGTCTCCAATTTTTGTTATGAGAGAAAAAGAAAAGAAGAGTGACAAAACTGTTACTCGTATTTTAAAACGGCCCAAATACGCGCTTATATGCACGTCCAACCCAATGTGTGGAAAAAAGGGGACACAGTTAGGGGGTGTTCTAGGTTGGGTCCAACAGTGATGCACATGAATCTGCATTTTAAATCCGACGTTGGCAGCACTCGTTGAGCTGTTACCTGCGCTTATTCACTTTTGCTCTCTTGATGAGGTGGAAATCTGCAGAAATCTCTTTTTATGCCTAAAACGACTGGATGAGGGGTGTGCAGGATAAAGAACCAGAGGTGTCTGGATGAACTCGAGATAGACTGGGCAAACTGGTGGACTAATTGGTACAACTGGGATTGTGCGCATGTTGTAAAATCCACTTACATGGCATGCGTTAAAGCCAACAAACTCCTAAGGAAGATACGCAAAGTACTTTTGCTTGTGGAACCGCTTAAAATTAGGAGCACACATATCTGCACTTAGTGTATTTTAAATCATACACTCGCAATTGCGTGCGCGATTTAAAATTTATGTGTATGTGCGCGCGCGCATGTAGGTGTATACAGGCGCCCGTGTGCTCCTTTTAAAGTTACCGTCTTACCGATCAATCAGCAAAATGCGTTAGGGCCCGAACGCACGTTAAACAGCTCTAATGTATGCAATAAATAGTGCAACGCGCCTTAGTATGTACATTTTACATTTAGTATGCAAGTGGGAGGAGTTAATGGAAATGAGGTTCTACGTGGGATTTAATGTCTGAAATGGTGAGTTTGGGTGGTGATCTTACATACACAGTCAGAGGAATTAGCTGCAAATCTGATATCACTGAAGAATTTCCATCATTTGAATTGATGAAAGTTACAAAAGAATTTGAGACTGCATTGTACAAATCAACTCCTCTTGTACCCAGGGTCAGCACAAGGGGATTAGGCACCCTAGGCCCCTTCTGCCTTGCGCCCGCCCCTAGCCCCCCCCCCTGTCATGCCCCCTAATGGTTGGCACCCTAAGCCCAGGCCTAGTTCGCCTAGTGATTCCAACAGCCCTGCTTGTACCGTTCATCGATTCGAATGATAGAAATTCTTCAGTGATATCAAATTTGCAGTTAATTCCTCTGACTGTGTATGAAACCCCTCCCTAAACCCACTCTGAGTTGAATGTGTCTGTCTACAGTGCTACTTATATTTATTCAGTGTCCTGCTCACCCTGTTAAAATGCTCTCTCACTCTCCCCGCCAGAGACGCAATAACCACTGCGGTTGTGCAATAATGTACCATGTGTTGCAATATTTGTCTATATGCTGTGGTAAGTCCACAGTTTGCCTAACCATGCCCATTTGTTTTTTTCTTTTAATCACGGGCACTATTTCTGCTATATTTATAGCATTTTGATGAATCTAGGGGATAGACTGTAATCCCTCTGCGGCAGACACCTGCCTAGTATATCTGAATTGTAACTCATCTCGAGCACAGGTTTGGAAAAGTGAGTCATTACATTCGAATCCCTTCTTAATTTGGGAGAGTTTCTGAAATCTTCAGATCCTGCATGTTACACTTCCATGGCGTGCCCTGCACATTCGGGCATCAGCTTGGGATCAGACATCCTGTGTGCTGGCCAGGATCACCTCCTTATCTTGGCCCCCAAAGGGACTGCACACTGTCTAAGAGAGATAACAGTCCTACAGGTCTGAAGTGTTGCAGACCTTCAGGGCAGGCGAAGCAGGACGTGATACAGAGGCGAGAGGAAGGAAGGAAGAGTCAGGTAACCTCTCCTCTTCCACAGGTCTCTGTTCTTTAACTGCGGATCCACCCCTCACAATTCCAATGCATTTCTAAGCATTGACAGCCATCAGAAGAACGGACAAGTCGGGCATAGGAGAAGGGGGTAAAACAGAATCTGGAGGGCGAGGCAAAAGAGGGCTTAGGTAGGGTGCCAAGTGAGGTAATCACGTCTCTTGTCCACTTTAGCCCCTGAACGAATGTGAGCTACTACCCCTGTTTTAAAGCAAAGTCGAAGCAAAACAACAAAGAGCACTAAATGGGTCCTTGAAATCAAACACGAGTCACAAAAGGTACCACCAATGTCACTTCAGGCGCGCAAAAAAACAAATTCTAATTGCATAAGATGAAAATTATTAATAAAGTAAGAGCTGCACCTGCAAGCCTGTCAACTTGTTCAAACCCACCAGGTTGAACCGTCCGGTCTTCTCTTCATTTGCAGCTCTTACCGGGCTCTGTGAGCCTGCTGTAGTTGTTATGGCTGTTAAGCCTGGAAGGGATGTTTTAAATTGGAGAACTTTTGTCAGTTGCTTTTAAAATAGCATAACTAATGTCACAATCTCCCCGCGGCCGGTGTTTTCGCTGCACAACTTGCAGCTTCGTCAGGGGTGAAAACCTCCTCTATCCGGACGCAGGTCTCTCAAAAAAAAAGGTATTCAAAGAACGCGGCCTCCGTCCTATTCGCTAATCCTCTACTGAGCACCTACTCCTCCCGTCCTCCTCCAGCCAAATGCACTCTTAGCCAGAAGTGTGGCTAGGCACCAAAATGATCCAGACCCTAAGCCCTCCCCTTCGCTCAAGATGTTGATAATTAAACAACTCAATTACGATTAGCAGCTTCCCTCCCCCCCCCCCCCCCCGAACAATCCTGTAAAAAGACATAATTGGACATCACACTTTTAAATATTAAAGGATCTTTGTTCTACTTTCTCATGCAGCTGTCATCAGGGAGTCATCTTATATGACCTGTGACAGGGAAACCTGGTCCCATGGGTGACTCCATGGCCGCCTCTTACCAAACTCCGTCCATGCAGAGACAGGACACCCTCGCTCATAAAAGCGGGAGGCACCGCTACAAACATTTTGCACCATTGTCACAAGGTGCTGGGCATGATTGACAGTGGTGTCTCTAGACAGAAGGACCCTCTAAGTAACAGTTTCAACCATCTAAGAAAACCATCCAGTGGACGGCCGGCGCCATCTTTAAAAATGGCGCCAGGCCGTCCAGTGCTCCTACCATGTGACAGGGGCTGGCCAATGGCACGGTTACCCTGTCACATGATAAGGGCAAAGGGCCATCGGCGCCATTTTTATTAGTGGCAGCCGACAGCCCGAGAGCGGGAGATCGTGCCCGGGGCCCACTGGACCACCAGGTAATTTTAAAACGTTTTTTTTGGGGGGGGGGGGGGGGTTTGGGAGGGTGGTGGAGGCTAAGGGAGCAGTTTTAAAGGGTCGGGGTGGGTTTTTTTGTTTATCGGCCGACAGCCCGAGCGCGAGAGAACACTCCTGGGACCCCCGCTGGACCACCAGGTAATTTTAAAACGATTTGGGGGGGGTCGGGAGGGTGGTGGAGGCTAAGGGAGCGGTTTTAAAGGGTTGGGGTGGGTTTTTAGGTTGTGTCCTAACTCTCGTTAGTGTGCACTAACCCGATTAATGATTTTTTCATGATAAATCGGTGGAATTTCTATTGTATCGCACTCTTTAACGATTAATGACGATTTAAAAAATATCGGACGATATTTTAAATCGTCAAAAAACGATTCACATCCCTACTCTGTACTTTCTCCTACTTAGTATCGTTGGGATACTTAAATCTACTGCTTGCGGTGTTTAAGAATACAGGTATAATGTAATGACTTGATGTAAAAAAAAAAAAAATAAATTCTGGACGCACAATAAACATGCTCCAGGTCAATATCGCCCCCTTGCTATCATGCATGTATGTTGCGCGTGTATATTGGGAGAAACCGACCTGAGGAGGGATAAAACGGACGCTCATACTGAGCGCCGATTGCAATTGTGGGCACCCAATGCATTTGAGCACTAGGGACGCACAATTCTTCCCCAGCGCATCCTTTATAAGGCAGCAGCTCATTTAAAGACTGCGTTGGATGCCCATGGCCGTGCATGCATTTGGAAGAGCGCCTGTTTTAATGCGCTTCTTATTGCATTGGCCCCAAAGTGTGCAGAGCAGAACTAGGACATCTCCCCATACCACTCATCATAGAAAAATAATATTCAAATTCTGGTGTCACCTCAGTAACAGCAACACAAACTCCCTCCATTACCATTGTGCAATAATTCAAGATCCTGCAAAAAATGTACTCAGAACCTATAGCAAACCTGCCATATCATAACTCCCAACCTGCTGAATTCAAACAGGAACAACCTTACCCATGAAAAGACAACACTGCAAATATTACACCAGGCCCTAAATTCTAATACACCTTGTATTATGCAAACAGAGCTAGCCAGGCTGCCATAGACCTCTACACAGAAACTCCATGCTAGCAGAAAACCTCACCTTGGTCACACATGCACAATATAGACAGACCCTCACCAAATACAGGATAAAGAGACCATATAACTTTAATAAAGAGGAAAGTTGCCCCGCGTCTTCATCACCAGTATGTAAATTGAGCTTTGCCCCTCTTCCTCCCTACACTCTCCAATCTCTTTCTGTATGGAAAGTGAGCTCCGGTCCTCTCTCTCGCTGTACTCTCTAGCTCCACCCCTCTCTCTGTATTGTCCAATCCACTCTCTACTACCATATAGAAATTGTGCTCCGCCCCTCTCCCCCTTGCTGTACTCTCCATCTCCTCCTCCTCTCTCTCTCTCTCTGAATTGTAGAATCCATTATCTACTACCACAGCTTTTCCCAGCCCTCTCCTGGAGGCACACCTAACCAGTCGGGTTTTCAGGAAATCCACAATGATTATGCATGAGATAGATTTGCATACATTGGAGACCTAGGGTATGCAAATCTATCTTACGCACATTCATTATGGCAATCCTGAAAACCTGACTAGTTAGGAGCGCCTCCAGGAGAGGGTTGGAAAACACTGCACATACAGTATGCCCAAGCTCAGCATGCACGCTCTATTACCACACATATCAATTATACACTTCCTCCACTTTATAGTATTTTCCCGTTCTTGGACAGGTGTTTACTAAAGTATAAACAGAAATGTGCAGACAAAAACTGAACTGGAATCCGCAACAATCCAGACTCTATGCAGTGCAACAGTGAAAAAACAGAAATATCACCATAAAACATCAATCATAATAGTAAAACCATACTAATAAAAAGAATGAAAAATAGCATCCAATCATTAACAACTCATATAAACATTTTTAAAATTTTCCCAAACACCAATAAAATATTTCAAAACAAAAGACACATCAAATAACACCCAATACTTAAAACTAATAAAGAAAAAAATCCCCCACTCTCCATACTTGGGAACTTTTGATTTCAAATCACCCTGAGATTTTTGTGGATTAGTGGGTCTTGCGCCGGAGGTGGACCCTTGGGCCGAGGTGGGGTTGACGCAACCCGCAGGTAAGGACCTATGGGGTAGATTTTTTAAAAAAGCGCGATCGCGTACTTTTGTTCGCACAGCAGGTGCAAACAAAAGTACGCTGGATTTTATAAGATACGCGCATAGTCGCGCGTATCTTATAAAATCCTGGATCGGCGCGCGCAAGGCTGCCGATTTTGGGCAGCCTGCGCGCGCCGAGCCACGCAGCCTGCCTCCGTTCCCTCCGAGGCTGCTCCGAAATCGGAGCGGCCTCGGAGGGAACTTTCTTTCGCCCTCCCCTCACCTTCCCCTCCCTTCCCCTACCTAACCCACCCCCCCCGGCTCTATCTAAACCCCCCCCTTACCTTTGTCCTTCGATTTACGCCTGCTAGAAGCAGACGTAAATCTACGCGCGCCGTCATCCGACCTGGGGGCTGGTCCGGAGGCCTCGACCACGCCCCCGGGCCGGCGCCACGCCCCTGGTCCCGCCCCCGAAACGCCGCGTCCCGCCCCGAAACGCCACGTCATTTGGCCCCACCCCGACACGCCCCCTTAAAAACCCTGGGACTTACGCGCGTCCCGGGGCTCTGCGTGCACCGGCGGCCTATGCAAAATAGGCGCGCCAGCGCGCGAGGGCCCTGCTCGCGTAAATCCGGGGGGATTTACGCGAGCAGGGCATATAAAATCCGCCCTTACGGGTCCCCATCGTCTGCAGGCTGAATGGACTGATGAACAGAGGCCAGCTGGAGCTTCACCAATACCAGCCCTCGTTCCCTACGGGTTGAGCCTTTGGGTGCCGGGGCAGGCTGGACTTAGGTGGGCCTCTATAAGTAGTCAATGGGGAGATCGGGATCAGCCCAGAGACAGCAGATGAGAGATGGTACAGTCTTACACTGGACAAGGTTGTGTCCTGGAGACTCTGGCACCAAAGGAATGAAGGCAGACAGGGGGCGCCCGAGCAAGAGCAGGCCGAAGCCTGAATAGACCAAGTCCAGGAAGTAAGCTGAAAAGGCATCGAGGAACAGGCTTGAGTCAGGGCTGGGGACAATCTGGAAGCAGTGGCATGCAAGGCTGAGGTCTGATCACAGAGAAGGTCAAGCGTAGTCAACTGATGCAGAGGTCTAGGTCTGGAGAGAGGAAACGGCGTAGACAGGCAATGCAGAGGTCTCGGTCTGGAGAGAGGCAACGACGTAGTCAGGCAATGCAGAGGTCTGGATCTGGAGAGCGGCAATGACATAGTCAAGCAATGCAGAGGTCTGGGTCTGGAGAGAGGCAACAGTGTGGTCAGGCAAAGCAGAGGTCCAGGCTTGGAGAGAGTCAACGGCATGGTCAGGCAAAGCTGAAGTCCGGGCTTGGAGAGAGTCAACGACGTGGTCAGGTGAAGCAGGGGTCTGGGCTTGGAGAGAGTCAATGGCATGGTCAGGCAAAGCAGAGGTCCAGACTTGGAGAGAGTCAATGGTATGGTCAGGCAAAGCAGAGGTCCGGGCTTGGAGAGAATCAACAGCGTGGTCAGGCAAAGCAGAGTCAAAGTCCATGTAGGCAATCCGAGGAAAGGTGAAGAGCAGGAACCTAGGAGCAAGGAGTCAGGAACCGGGATCAGCGAGGAACAGGAACATAGGAGTGAGACAAATCTCTCAGGAGGCAACGAGTACTCGACCAGTGAAGAGACCTGTTGAAAAGGCAAAGCTAGGGAGAGGAGCCCGGGCTTAAGTACCAGTGCTCCGCTGATGTCATCATCCTGGGCTGTGGCCTGGTTCCCACCGCAGGCCCTATTTAAGCATTAGCAATGCGCATGTGCCTAGGGAGGAGTACGGCGCCGATTAGCTTCGTCTCTCTGCGGGCCACATGGAGAGACCCATCGTTGAGCAATGGATGTGGTGGCTGGACCGGGAATGCCGGGGACTGCAACTGAGCCAGAGGCACAGGGGAGGCCCGAGGACAGAGCTGGCGGCCCACTGCCATCAGAGACAAGGAACCAGGAGCTGGAGTTACTGCAGAGAGGTGAGAGGGCCGTGCCATGTGTCTGCCGTGGACGGCATGCATAACAGTGTGGGGTAGAGAAAACTTTATCCTCTCATATACATACACTCTCTAACATATGTTCATTCTCACATATGCTCACATGTTCATTCTCTCATGAAAACTCCTTCATACACTCACATTCACAAGTTCTCTCTCACACTAGCTCTATTGCATACACACACACACATACATACATACATTGCCTGTCTCTCACACACTTACACAGGATCTCTCTCACAGACCCTGGCTCTCACACACACAGACTTTCTCACACTCACACGCTGGCTTTCACACTCACACTGGCTCTCTCTCTCTCTCATTCAAATACAAGCATGGGCTCTCTCATACACACACACACACTCTGGCTCTCTCACATAGACTCTGTCTCTCTCATACACACTCTCACAGGCTCTTTCTCTCATTCTGGAACTTTCTTCAGATGTTGGTGAGAAGGGATGTGCTGGTGCCAACATGATAGGATCCGCAGTGGCTTGCTGGGTTTCTATCAACCGCTGGATGCAAAATCAAACATGTGATTAGGTGGCATAATTGTGGAATATGTTGATTCCCAAAAAAATACCCCAGTCATGATCCTTGGCTACGCCCTGGCATGTGGTAAAAATTAGGCATGAATCAGATGCAGAACGGATGCAGAACAAAAAACTGATTAGGGATGACAATTGTGTGCACATGTTCATGAATCTGGAAAAAGAATATCGGTGTCTGACTCCTCTTGCCCATCCCCTGCTCCAAAATGCCCTGAAAATATTGGCTTGATAGTATACCAAACAGGAAATTCACAGGATTACTTATGATTTTTCAGTACTGTCTTGTTTATGGAATGTGTTTGAACTTTGGGTGCTCATCAAAACTGCTTGCTTGTTTTCGAGGGGCAAAGTTCACGTAACTTCTTTCCCCTCCATTGTAAGAGAGTTCCCATAAGCTGGAGTCCTCTGAATGGTTACGTCATGTGATGAAGCTTCCAGGAATAACTTCAAGCAGAACTGGCAACCCTTATCCTGCTTCCACCCTTCACTTCCAGTTAATTCACAAAGTTGAATGTCTCATTACTATGAGCATTGCTGGGTTAGCGGAAGCACGATGGCTGACACTTAGCTTATGCTTCTTGCTGCCCCCTCATACCATCCTTTCTGCTTTCATGTAGTCTCCATGTAACTTACCGAGGGGCTCAGCAAAATTATAATTTTGTTTTTATTATGTGGATCCAAATTTGAAAGTATTTTTCTACTATGGGAAGTCAGATTTAGAACTGATTTATTTCAAGTTTGGTCCTTTCTGTCCACCTTCTCCTTTGGATCAGAACTGTTAAATTGCCACAACTATGAGTCTCTGACTATAATATGTTATACCCCAACATAAATAATGTGTGGGGCAAACAATGTTCACTGGTCAATACATATTAGCAACAGACTTTTTTTTATTGTGAATACAGTTACATTAGTGGTACGTTTAGAGGCAAAATAGTAATACTCTTTTTGGTTTATAGATATATGGAAGGTCTGGTCCCCCTGACACAGCCCTTACGTGAAACATGGTTGTGTCGGGGACCTTGTGCTTACACCACGTATTACTATTTTGCCTCTAAACATGTACCACTAATGTGACTGTATTCACAATAAAAAAGTCTGTTGCTAATATGTATTGATCAGTGAACATTGTTTGCCACACATTATTTATGTTCTTTATATGTGTGCGCTGCTTACTCTGCCCTCCCTGTGTGTATATGTTATACCCCGCTGTGGGTGAATTTCTTATTCAAGAAGATGGGTAATAAATCCAAATAAAATAAATAAATAGGAATAAAGATGGTGCTCCCCCATTTGGGTTTGTTTTTTTTTAACCTTTGCAGCTTCCTCTTGCTACTTTGGGCTTCAGCTAAATTGTAATCAACCCTTACAGGGATTGTTGCACCAGGAAACTCACTCATTCATGGATAACCATGGATTTCATGCCATGTTTAACTGCCCCCTCCTGCCTAGTCCAGTTGCTGCAGGGACAGTTGCCTGACTGAAACGAATGCAGATGAAATATCCAAAAGAATTATAACGACATCATGATTTTATCTAACTCCCGAAGAACAAAGTCTGCTACAGAGATCAGAATAGTTTCAGTACCGTGCGCATTACGGAATCCACTTTGCCGAGGATGGAGTACATCATTATCTTTCAAATAAAAAGTCAACAAACGGTATAAGCAAGTTTGCTTACCGTAAACATTGTTTCCGTAGATAGCAGGATGAATTAGCCATGCTATCTGGGAGTGTCACGACCAGATCAGTAGGCGGAGTTTTCTTAAAGAGTACAGAGTTTTGAACTCTGTACGGCTGCGCGGTGAGGTTCCCGCGCGATTGCCAGTTTACCTCAGTCTCTTGTAACAAAGCGAGAAGTACATAGAAAAAAGAAAAATGGTAGATTCAGTGTACGTGAAGACTGTCTAGGGAGGGAACGCATGGCTAATTCATCCTGCTATCTAAGGAAACACCGTTTACGGTAAGCAAACTTGTTTTTTCCCAATGATAGCAGGCTGAATTAGCCATGCTGTCTGGGCGTCCCAAGCTCCCGGGTGGTGTCAAAGTGTTTTGTTGTGTAGGTCAGGATGCCACCCTTGAATTCAAATGGTAGACAGTCTTATTTATGTGCCATGGTTGACAGGATTGCCAAACCCATGGCTGCATCAGAAGAGATCTGCTGTCCTAGACAGTAGTGCTCTGTGAAAGTGTGGAGAGAAAACAAAGTTGCCGCTTTGCAAATGTCAATCAGCGGAACGTTTCTGTAATGTGCGACTGATGTTGCAGTTGCTCTTATCTGGTGTGCTTTTGGTCTCGTATTCAATGGCAAATTGCACTTATTGTAGTAAAACGTAATGCATTGGGACAACCAACTAACCAGAGTTCTCCTGGAGACAGGTTGGTTGGGAGAATTTGGGTTGAAGGAGAGGAACAGCTGAGATGGTCTGGATTCAGAATGTGTTCTCTGTTTGTAATAAGCCAACGCTCTCTTACAGTCTAAGGTGTGGAGAAGTTTATCTCTGTCATTCGCATGAGGTTTAGGCTTGAAGATTGGAAGAGTAATGGACTGGTTGATATGAAAAGCAGATACCACCTTAGGAAGGAAGGTAGGATGAGGTCGAAGGGTGACCTTGTTATGAAAAAATTATAAGTAAGGGGAGTAGTGAACTAAGGCTTGTAGTTCGCTTATTCTCTGTACCGATGTTACCGCCACCAAGAAAACAGTTTTCCAAGTAAGGTATTTGACATGGCAGGAGTCTAGAGGTTCAAAGGGAGGTAACATTAACTGTTCCAGTACGATATTGAGATTCCATGGTACCGGCAGCTTTGTGACCGGTGGTCTCAGATGCAGAATACTACGCATGAATCTGGAGATGAAAGGGTGGTTGGAAATGGGTAGTCCATTGTGAGTCCGATGGAAAGCTGCAATTGCACTAACATGCACTCGAACAGAAGCGTACGCTAGACCCGCTGTGAAAAGAGTATGGAGGTACTCCAGAAGATGTATTATCCTTGTAGAGTAAGGGTCTAGATTCTTTGGTCTGCACCATTCTGAGTAACGACGCCATTTCCCGGCATAGTTACGTCTGGTGGACGGTTTTCTGGATTCAATGAGAACGTCCTCAAGTTAGATGAAAGTCCTAGATAATTTAGTACGTGCCGTTCAATCTCCATGCTGTCAGATGGAGGGATTGATGCATTGGATGAAGAAGGGATCCCCCCTCCTGAGTTAGAAGTTGGGGATGGTTTTCCAGTAGAATTGGTGGGCAAATGGATAGTCGTATGAGATACGCATACCATAGCTGCCTTGGCCAGGATGGGGCTATAAGTATCATGTCTGCTGCATCTCTGATGCATTTTTGTATTGTTTTTGATATTAGTGGAATGGGAGAGTAAGCATAGAGTAGGTCCATGGAATGAGGAAAGCATCTGGAACGTAACAAAGTTTGCTTGGGTAGATGGAGCAAAATGCCTGTGTTTGCCGGTTGCTCTCTGTGGCAAACAGGTCCATGGTTGGAAAACCCCACTGTTGGAATATGCTGGACACCACCTTCTGATTCAAGGTCCATTCGTGTGGATGGAAAATTCTGCTGAGGCAGTCCGCTGTTATATTGTCTAGACCGGGAAGGTAAGTGGCTTGTATCGAGACTAATGCCCAAGTCAGTATGCGAAGCGCTTCCCGACAGAGAATCCAGGAACCTGACCCTCCTTCTTTGTTTACGTAGAACATGGCTATCTGATTGACTGTGTATACCATGATATATTTGCTTCAAAGTTGGGTAGAGAAGGTTTGAAGTGCCTTCCAAATGGTTTGAAGTTCGAGGAGATTGATTTGAAAGTTGGACTCCCGAAGAGACCAATGGCGCTGAGTTTTTAAGTTGTTGAAATGGGCTCCCCAGCCCTTCCAGGATGCATCGTCGTGAGAGTGACTTGATGAGGAGGCCGCTGAAAAGGTGCTCCCGAGTTCAGATGGCTGGTGTTTATCCACCATTGAATGTCTGTGCGCATTTGTGTGGTAAGGCGTACTCTGGGCGAGAGTGGTTGCCAGAACTGTGACCATTGGTTCTTGAGTCCCCAATGTAGACGCATGTGGAGTCTTGTATATGGGACTACATGGATGGCTGCTGCCATATGACCCAGCAGTTGAAGAATTTGTCGTGCCGATGCATGCAATTGATTGAATAGACGCTGAGCCAAAGAAGACAGAGTTTGTATCCTGTCTTGTGGTAGGTAAGCCCTCTGTTGCACAGTATTGATGAGCATCCCAATGAACTGCAGAACCTGTGTTGGTTGCAGATGGGATTTTTTGTAATTGATTATGAATCCCAACGTCACGCATTCCAAACGATTGTTTGGAATGCGTGAGTCTTTAAGGTAGTCAGATCCGAGGCTACCAATAGCCAGTCGTCGAGATAGGGAAACTTCTGTATCAAGAGCTGGCGGAGGAAAGGCCAAAAGGTAGAACTTTGAATTGATAATGATTGTTCTAAACTTGGAAGCAAAGGTAATGCCAGGAGGAAGGGTGCATGGGTATATGGGAATAAGCATCCTTCAGGTCTATGGAGCATAGCCAGTTGTTGGGTTGCAGAAGAGGCAAAATACTCTTGAGAGATGTCATTTTGAATTTTTCTTTTTGAATGTTTGTTGAGGTTTCACAAATCTAAGATTGGTCGAAGACCTCCCGATATTTTTGGAATGAGAAAATATGGGGAGTAAAACCCTTGATTTTTTAAGGAGATTGAGATTACTCGAATTGAGTTCTGCAACTGTAGAGTGACTAACTGCTCCTGTAGGTCTTTGGAGTGTTGTGATGTGTTCCTGCGAGGGGAAACTTGAGGAAGTGTGGGAAGAGTTAGAAAATTTAATCTGTAACCTTCTTTTATGATGTTTAGTACCCAGCGATCTGAAGTAATCGCCTACCAACTGGCATAAAAGTGTTGAAGGCGGCCTCCTATGTAGTGCGGTGGAGGTGGCTCTGGGTAACTCAAAAAGATTGAGTTTGTTTTGGAGGTGCTGCTGGAGTTGGTTTTGGAGGTCATGGTTGGTGAGGACGTCCAGTGAAGGTTGAGTTTGTGGTTGGTAACGCTGATTGGGGTAATACTGTGATCTTTAAGTATTGTACTGTCTGAAAGGTGCCCTTGCATAAGGTCTTCTTCTGAATGAAGGGTAAAATCTTTTAGAAGAAGGATGAGGGTCTGATGATGACTGAACTGCAGTATTCTGTTCTTTCAGAAGGGTAACTGTTTCCCCAAATTTGTTATCAAAAAGATTGTCCCCCAGACAAGGTATATCAACCAACTTGTCATGGACATTGTCCCATATGGAACTAGCCCTTAACCATGCCATGCGCCGTGCTGCTATTGTGGTCACTGAGGATCTAGCCGATGATTCAAATGACTCATAAACAGAACGGAGTAAATGTCGAAAACCTTCCTCCATGTCTGTAAATGGTTGTGGTAAGGAGTTATCGGAAGCCACACATATGGGATGTAATCTCTGTAGACATTCAAAGAGGTATTGGATTACGTAGAATTGATGGTGTTGTATCTTTGTGGCCAGCATGGAGGAATGATACACCTTACAGCCAAAATCATCCAGATATTTATGGTCTTTTCCCGGTGGTGAATTTGCATGAAGTTTTGATCTTTTGGCACGTAATAGTGCAGATTCTACAACTACAGAGTTGTGGGGTAATTGAGTGGACTCATAGACCGTGGAATTTCTCATTCGGTATTTTAAGTCCGTCTTCCTTGAGGCCACTGAGGTGGTAAAGGGTTTCTCCCACATTTTATGTAGAACCGCATCTAGTACAGCATGTGGTGGTAGAGCTGTTGGCTCTGGCGGCATTTCAAATATCTTTAGAATCCCCAGAACCTCAGCATGAGGGTCGGGAATCTTTCCTGTTTCAATATTTAAGAGAGATCCTACTTTTTCTATGAATTTGGTGTAGGATAAATTCTCAGGAAGAGAATAAGGTTCTGGAAGGCCCTCGGGAGGATCTGACGGAAATCCTGTAGATGAGGAAGTAGACGACGTAGACCATTGTGAGTGTGGAGAATCTGATCAATCCGGAATTAGGATTGATTCTTCCCGTTGATTTGGTGATGGGACAGTCGGTAGTCATCGAAGAGAGATTGGAAAAGATGGCCCTGGAATCTGGAGATGCGTGGCCTCCAGATCTTGAAAGAATGTATTCAAAGCCAGAGAAATTTGTGACATCATCTTTGATGCTAGGGTATGTTGTGAAGGCGTTGGAAGTGGTGTTGAAGGTGGGGGCAGTGTTCCCAGAGACAAGTCCTGAGAAGGACGGCGTGGTTCCGGATGGTGGATTGAATGAGATCTATGAGGAGTGGACCAATCTGAATGAGAACTATCAGCCTCCGAAGAAACATTAGTAGAGAGGTGAACTACTTCTACATCAGAGTCCGTCCGTGGAGAGTCAGGCATTTGGAGATGTTGGTGTTCGTGTTGTAGTAGATCCTGAGGAGAGGCAGATGGTGGAGCTGTAGGTGGGTCAAGGTGTTTTGTATGTTTTGCATCACCATGCTGGTGATGTCTAGCATGTTTTCATTTGCGAACATCATGGTGAGATGACCCAGATAGTGATGCAGCTCTTCCAGATGCACCGTCCGACACACCCTGCATCGATGCATCATATTCTAATGCGCCGTGCGCTGATACATCGTGCGCCAATGAGCCGTGACTTGGCTGAGGCGTCCATGCGCCGTGGGCTGCATCGTGCGTTGATGCGCTGTGCGCTGATGCGTCGTGCGTCGTATGCTTGCTCCGCCTTGGTTTCCCATGCTCTGAGTGCTTCGGTATCGAGGAGCGGGAACGAGCGGGTACAGAGCCCTGTGACCTGAATGGCGCATGAGTGGACTTTTTTAATGAAGGAGTCGAGGCCTCGACTTTCTTTCGTGGCCCTGGTGGTGGTACCAATCTGGCCGAAGCACCATCCAGCGATGTGGATCTTCTTGCTAGAGTTTTCACCTCACTCTTCGCCGGGCCCGGCGAAGAGTGAGGTGATCGGAGGTGCGCGATTTTTTCAGCTCGCTGTCTTCAGGCCTGGGGCGACATCCAACCGCAGTCTCGGCATGAGGCTGGGTCATACTCCGGGCCCAAACAAATATAACAATAATTATGTCCATCAGTTATGGACATAATTTTCCCGCATTGGCAGTACTTAAAACCCGATGGCTTTGGAGCCATCGCTGCCAAAGGAACGAGAGAAAAACTTGACAAAAATTTGAAAAATTGAAGAGACGAGTGAGGAGAAAAAACCCCGTGTGCAGTCCTGCTCACGGAAAAAAAGAGACTGAGGTAAACTGGCAATCGCTCGGGAACCTCACTGCACAGCCGTACAGAGTTCAAAACTCTGTACTCTTGGAGAAAAGTCCGCCTACTGATCCGGTCGCGAAGCTCCCAGACAGCATGGCTAATTCAGCCTGCTATCGCTGGGAAATATAGAAATTGGGCGATACTGCCTGGATCAGACCTACATAAAGTAATCCCTGATCACTTCAATACCGGATACACAATAGCCCTTTTATATATTACAGAAAAAAAAACTTTCTGCCAAGGATAAGTTTACCAACATCAACAAAGTTTCGGTGAATAAATTCCTATTCAGGTATAGTAACCAAAACGGATACGCATCCAGAGGATTACGAGATTTCCTTAGACCGGTTAAAACCGATTCCAATTCAGTAACAGCTACCGTATGAAATGTATGCTATTTAACCTGATCATTCAACTCAAGGCTAAAGTGGTTGACATGTTAAAACTTCTGATGTAGCCTGCGCAATCTTTAAACTTTTGTCCTCTCAAAATTGTGCCAAAACAGTGACATCAATCCCCCTCCTGTATTACTCCCTCTGGTAATTCTGTTAAACAATTTTCAATAGAAAATAGCTCACTAGGACGGTTTACCGATTCCTGTAGGCGCAAACTGAAATATGCTTTCCTTGAGCTCATAAACATTGATCTATATGCACATTGACAGCTAATATATCTATTCTCTGCCGCAAGGCTGCGATGTTTCTGCCCAAAAACGTTCTGCACTCCGCATTGCTTTTCTTAATAAAATCAAATTCTTAGTGAGCCAAGATACTCTGTGCCTAATAATCTGAAAGATCCTGTGTGTCATGTGGAAAAAGAAAACTGTAAGACCTTTTATTTACAATTGGTGGTCCCAGCCGGAGTCTTCCACCTGGAGAGAAGAGGTACAAGTGGGAGTTTGTGCAGAGACTCAGACCTTGTATTTTTGTCCATTAGTATTTTTGGAAGGGGATGTTTTTCCACCCAAAATAGGATTCTCCTGTCCATCTGGGAAGCCTTGCTTTTCCAAGCCTTGGAGGGTGAGAGCTTTCCCTGGCCCAACTACTGAGGACCAGATAAAAATAAAAAAACAAACCTTGGAGAACTGTGAATATCAGCTGTTTGTGCCAAGAACTGAAATTTCGAGTGCCGCTACTTGCCTTTGAATCCTTTCTGCAATAAAGTTTTGTTTGGACACCCTACTTGAGCGTCCAGAGTATTTTGCTGGCACTTACATCCTGCCCACTGGAAAGGGAAATACCTCAGATATCTGAAAGTAATCCATTTTGAAGTGACTGAAAGGCAGAATATAAATCAAAATAATAAAATACATATTTAAAAAAGGATAGATACCTCCCCAGGATACAGAATCTGAGAGTCACCCCCAACACTTTGGGTCCAGGAGGAGAATTCCTCCCGCCAGTCAGAAAGAACTCGACCCCCAGGGCCTCTGGACTCTGATAGAGAGGAAGAGAGAACTAAAAAGTTGGCCCCCGGGACCGGGAGTGACCCCTTCCTGTTAGGCCCAATCTCTAACCACCAAGAGGGGTTATATTTCAAAGGAGTTACATGTATAAAAGTAGCATGTAAGTAGCTTGTACTCGTGTACATGCTATTTTTTTTGGCTAAATATTTTTTTATTTTGTAACCACGTATAACACAAACAAAATCAATAGAGAGCCAAATAGTGTCACTGGGCACGCAGGCCCTAGAACTTAATACAGCAGTACGAATAACATGGAACATATGCAAATTATAATACATTGCCACAGCTTTTCTTCTTATCTGACTCATTCACAACAATAAACCCTTCCTATCCCCTTAATCCCCAACCTGTTATTCTTCCACTATCCCTCTACCTCAGCTCCTTGCATTAATGGTGGGGGTGGAAGGGAAATAGAACCAAAGGGTTACTAAGAGCCAAGAGTAACAGATAAGTATGAGAGAAAAAAAAAAAAAGTGCGAAGCTTGCTGGGCAGACTGGATGGGCCGTTTGGTCTTCTTCTGCCGACGTACCATTTACATTCACACTACCACCCAAACCTCATACAACAGAGGACCACCACGACTGAAGCTGTTACGTTTCAGTTTGCTCCAACCCTCCCAGGGTTCTGACAATGCTCTTCGATAAACAGCAACAGGAATGTTTTGGTTTTGTGCTCACATTTACCTGTTCATAAAAGGTGCGGCTGAGGGGCGCTCTGGGGAGCGGGCCAAGAGGTACCTGTGGAAATTGCTATTTTATAAGACATTTCCGCACATACACCAGGCAACTTATTTGTGCAATTATGCGCCCGCTAATAATCTAGTGCAACTGAAACCAGACTCATCTCTTCTCTGCTGCTGGTTGAGTGGGAGGTCTGGGTGAACTGGAAGGAGTTCAGAAGGAAAAGCTGGGAGGATCTTGATGACCTGGAGAAGGACGGAGTGAACTGGTGACGGACGGTATCGGCAAACTGGTGATTTCAATTTCACGTGCATGTTTTTAAATATATCAATTTCTGTGTATAAATCAGGGTTTTACAGAGCAAAATTAACCGATTTTTCATGCATAAAATATAGACGCACATGTTTATAAAATAGGTAGTAAAGATATGCGCTGTCAAGGCATTGAAGGTATTTGTACATCATGAAACGTGCGCACGTTGCTGGGGGGTTCGAAATCTGCATATTTTATAATCTGCGCGTATCTGACATGTGCAATTTTAAAATACTGTAGTAGATCACTGCAAGGCCATATATGTGTGTCAATGGGGCCACGCGGATTTGTCTGAAAGTTATTCTCAATTTGTTTTTCAAAATCTCTTTATTGTTGAAAACACTGGACCATGTACATTTGGCAAAATTAAGGCCACAAAGAGAAGCCTGAAGGCTCCTGTCTCCGTGCCTTGTGATGAGCAGAGCACATATAGCAAAAGAACGAACAGCAATTTAATGTTTAGGTGTTTGTTTACAAAGTAAAATGAATGAACGCCTAGTGGAGAGAGCACGTCTATCTGTCTGCCTGTCTGTGACTTTGGGGGTCATTTATCAAAATGCGGTAAGGCGTTTTCGCATGCGTTAAGGGCTTATCGCATGCGAAAAAGCCCCGTTTTCGCATGCGATAGGCCTTTTAGACATGCGAAAACGTGTTTACCGCATGCGATCACACCATATCGTATGGTGCGATGCAAATGCCGAAACAGGGAGGAGTCGGGGCGGAGAGAGGATGCAAATGCAAAACCTGGGCGGAGAGTGGGCTGGGTTAGCGACAATTGAAAGATAGCATGTCCCATGCATAAGTATTTATATCCCTAGGATAGGCCCACCTAGTAACTCGAGGTGGGGATTAGATAAGAGTGTAGGGGGTTAGGGTCCACTGTCACATTCTACATGAGACGTACGAACAGAACAGTGGTCTCTTGTGACGATTAGCTGGCCTTCGGAGTGAGGAAACTCCCTCCAAGATGGGATTTGGCCAAGGGTCACTTTTCAAACTTTAGGAGTACTATAAAATGACGTTAGCCCTGACTGTTGGCATTTTGAAGCCCGTACGCTGAAAGACGAAGCAGCCCAAATCCGCCCTGAGGAAGCGTTAAGCGAAACGTTGGCGGTGGTATACAGCACAGACTTGTTCAACGCAAAAAGAAAATCGTAACAAGTTTTAAGATAAGTGCTTCATTACGGTTTGGGATAAAGAATTACCACAACAATCTTGTCCTAGAAGAAAAGATATTTATGGGCTTCTAACAGATATAAGTTATCGTGGTCAAAACGATTAGCAACAGTGTGGCAATTAGTGGCAAAAAAAGAGCCGCCAAAAATAGTCAGCATTAAAACAGTAGAATTGCTGAGACAGCTCACACATTTTGTTTCAGAACTTCTGCAACTTTGATACAGTTTGTTGCAATTGGCTATAAGAATATAAAGAACACCATTTGTTTTGGGTATTATAAAGCTACTCATTCTAAAGAGTTGAATATGTTTTAAAAAAAAGCAAAAAAGAGAGACATATTATAGACCTGTGATTGAACTTACTGGTTACAAAATCTTTGGTCAACAGACCTTTTTTTTTGCCAGTTCTGAGGTCTTTGTCTCTTCTTCAAAAACATTTTCAAAAATTCAAAATCAATATTGGAAATTTAACAGTTTAATACAGTTCAATAAAGTTTGTTTTTTAACAGATTGTTTAACCCAGTGTAACTTATGCAACATTCACAGTTAGTTATTTAGTAGAAATTAATTGGATGCTAGCTGGTTCCCTTATCCTTGTTCACAAGAAGTCACAACAGGGCAGCAGCAAATCCCAGTTACTCCTTCCCCTCCGGGCAATATTTTCAAAATGGCACTGGCTGTACCAATCATGGTTTTACAACAAAATGGTGTCAGCTGGAGCCATTTTTAAAACAGGACCCAACAGGGCAAGAGTGACTGCTCCTGCTCCATTCACTGTTCTTGTGACTCATGAATGGGTCTGGGGAGGGAGGCCAGGAGAACGCCTAGGTAGGGGAAGAAATTTGTTTATTTTGGTGGTGCTCGAGGGATGGTGGGCATGTTTGGTGGTAAAATGGGCCAGGGCTGCATTCTGAAATGAAAAGAAAAACTCAAGAATTGTGTTGGGGTTTTTTTTTGTTTCATTTTGAAATGATGTACAATAGATAATAGAAAGACTAGGGGGCAATCCATGAAGTTAGCATGTAGCACATTTAAGACTAATCGGAGAAAATTCTTTTTCACGCAACGCACAATAAAGCTCTGGAATTTGTTGCCAGAGGATGTGGTTAGTGCAGTTAGTATAGCTGTGTTTAAAAAAGGATTGGATAAGTTCTTGGAGGAAAAGTCCATTACCTGCTATTAAGTTCACTTAGAGAATAGCCACTGCCATTAGCAATGGTTACATGGAATAGACTTAGTTTTTGGGTACTTGCCAGGTTCTTATGGCCTGGATTGGCCACTGTTGGAAACAGGATGCTGGGCTTGATGGACCCTGGTCTGAACCAGTATGGCATGTTCTTATGTTCTTAACAAAACAGAGAGTTTTTTTCTTTGCATTTTTCATGTCATTTCAAAAGGAATGTACACTCCTACTTACCATAGTTGAATGTGATGGTTATTACTGTCTTTTGTTATGATGGAATTTACTTTTGTTTGATTGTACATGCACTGAATTGTTATTGTGTATGTAAAACAAATGCTACTCCCACACACAGTATCTAACGCATCGGAATATTCTTTTCTCATCTTAACCGAACTTCAAATTACATTGGAGTGAATTTTCAAAGGAATTGCACTCATAAAAGTAGCATATAATGAAGCAATTTTCAAAAGGCCATTTAAGCACATAAAGTCCATTTACATGCACAAGCCCCTTTGAAAATTCAGTGAAATTTCAGAGTTATGGTGAAAAAGTACTCATTTTCAAAAACCCCATTCTATGTGCATAAAATGACCTCCAATGTGTGTATGTTAACCTTTAGCCATGATATCACTGCAGAATGGCATCTAAAGTCTGAACCCCAACAATAGCCAGTTGTTACCTCACACTAGCTGACATCCTATTCTTCCAAATGGACCCAACCTTGGAGACGGGCTGCAGGCCTTTCTGGTGTCTGAACTTTCATCGTAATGCGTTCCGCTACTTACATCTGAAATCAGCAGCACTGCAGGTACCAAAATCTATTGGGAGGGGTGGATAGGGATGGGGGGGTGGCTGAGTAAGCCAGAAGTGGTCCAGAAGTGGTCCAGAGTCTCCATCCAGAAAGCATATTACCTGGCAGCTCTGTCCTTCCCTGATATTTGGAATTAAAAATATTCTGTATTGAGGCCTACTGATAGATTATGATAGATTTTCTTATATAATAATGTAACATAATATAATAAAATATTATAGCATGGGTTCCTGTTAGAAGGAGAATCACATTTTTTTCTTCTGCTGTAGCTTGTGCATGAAAATGTTTGGTTTTCATTTTTTTTAAGTGATTGGCACTATATCTCCACACTACCTTTGTAGCTGAATAGGATTTAGTTTTCATCACATACCCGTCTGTCCGCCTGCATTGTAACTTCTTTAATAAACAGCTCCTTTCAAGCCAGAGGCCATCTGCAGATCATAGAACTGGGATGTGTGTGTGTGGGGGGGGGGGGGGGATGGTTGATAATTTATTTTTTTCAGCTGTGTGCCTGTTGTTTTGGATACCGAGCTGTCCCATGACTCAGCCACTTTTGAAGCACTTCCAAACAAATTCCGAGTTGATGTGAGACTGGATCTCAGTGACAGAATTAGCTCGCTGTGAGGGGAGAGAGAAGCTAGCGCTTTTGCAGCAGGCTTTGATAAGTAAGAGTGATAAAGCCGCCGAACTCCTGTTACTGTATCATAGTGAACGTAAGTAGAATCTCCCTTTGGCCACAGAACTGCATGATCCTGTGCATCTTGGGTCACTCGCTAGCCCCATTCATTCTGGCACTGCTTCCTCCTGACTATAGTTACAGGTCCGGGCTGGCTGGCACTGCGCTTCATCCCTTCCTCCCTCACCTTGCTGCAGGTTCTGCATCCTCTGGCTCGTCGCTGCTTGAACCCCCACCACCCTGTTTGTTAGGTTGGAGCCCGGTGTTGAAAGTGGCAAGGAGATATTTACGGTCTATGCCTCTAGTCACTTTTCACTTAGCACACGTCAGGCAAAGAACAGCATTCCTGCTCCTGTCACAGTATCGGGGGTGGCTTTCAGAAAAAAAAAAAATGGAATAGTGACTCTTCTCACCTGAGGAGTAACAAACACAAGGGAAAATACTTCCGTTCCCACAATCCCACCTTCTGCCAGGTAACGGGGCATAACTTAGTAGGAACAAGAGGCTGGGATGGATACAAAAGAAATATCCTCTTAGGGCCTGATTTAGTAAGGCTTTTCTCCCATTAAGTGGCTGTGGGGAAAAATGCTTAGTGAATGAGATCCTTTATTTGCAATTTCTTCAAATCAAACAATCCAATTGTGTTGAAAGAATGGTAAATCAGCAATTACAAATCAGAGATTTCAATGTTAATTTCTCATGTATACGTGGTACTGAAATAATACAAGGAATATTTCTCAGACAAATAAAGAAGCTTATTCAAATATCTTTCGGATGAACAAGCTATGTCCAGTTCATACAAATTCAATGCTGGGGTCCAACTTTTATCCCCAAAATACGTTTGAAGCTGTGACTTGTTACAGAACTCCAGAAATATCTGGACTACTCTTAGCACTGTAAATGTTAAGCTAGCCTGACTACCAGAGCTCTGGAATTCAGTAAACCAACAAACAGAATAAATTGGGTAACTCAAAGTATGTGTGAGTACAAATAGTGAACTCTCTATTTGTTGGGACCCTTCTGATGAGTTTCTGCCTCCCCCCCCTCCAAATGCAGTCATGGCTCCTGCCTCGAGTCATGATGGTACCTGTCTCCCTGACTTAACACAACTTAGACGGAGAAAAACTTGACTACTCTCTACTTCAGAATCTCCATGATTTAACTTTGAGGAAGTGTTCCCTCCCTCGAACTGAGATCTTAGTGAACTGTGTGACACAAGCTGTTAAGAAAACAAACAATTATTCAATGTCCTACCTAAATGTAACAAGCAGAAGAAACTTACAGCTCATGGTCAATCTTACTATCACACAGAGGCAGCTCAGGGGGTCTTACTTCTTGGATTTCTTCAGCTCTAGAGTCCTCTCACAGTATTCTCACAGGCATTCTCTTTCAGGTTTATAGCTCGCACACTCTCTCTCCTGATCAGGACTCCTCTTACTGGATTTGGCCCTCTCAGTAAAGCTTGGCTCTCACTCCTGGACCCTCAATGCAGCTTGGAACTCAGCTTTTTCTCTGCCTCCTGTAGCTTCAGGGAGCCTAGAGAAGAGATGGCTGAGGGGAGATGTGATAGAGTTCTATAAAATAATGAATGGAATGGAACAGGTAAACGTAAATTGGTTGTTTACTCTTTCAAAAAGTACAAAGTTTAGGGGACATGCAATGAAGTTACTAAGCAATATATATATAAAACAAATTGGAAAAAAATTATATTTTTATGTAATGCATAAGTAAGCTCTGGAAATCATTATTCAAATATCTTTCGGATGAACAAGCTATGTCCAGTTCATACAAATTCAATGCTGGGGTCCAACTTTTATCCCCAAAATACTTTTGAAGCTGTGTCTTTTGTTGGGATGGAATTTACTTTTGGTGAAAGAAGTTAGTGTAGCTGGGTTTTAAAAAAGGTTTGAACAAGCTCCTGGAAGAAAAGTCCATCATTAAGATGGACTTTTGTGATCCTGCCAGGTACTTATGACCTGGACTGGCCATTGTTGGAAACAGTATACTGGGCTTGATGGACCTTGGTGTGACCCAATATAGCAAATCTTATCTTCTTTTGTTCTAGACTAGGCCCACCTCTCTGGGACTCTTAGTTCCTGGCAGCTTATTGTTGGCCCTTTCCTCTGTGATTGTCTCTGGTCCTGCAGGGGCTTCCTTTGTTATCTTCTCTGTCTCTTTTCCTCCCCTCCTCAAGCTTCTTTAGAAAGCTTCCTAACCCTGAGCAAGCCTTTTCCGTTCTTCTTTTTCTCCATGGCTCCACTCCACCGAGGTCCCCCTTCACACCTTCCTCAGAAACCTTTCTCTTTAGCTCTCTTCTGAGCCAGCTGGGGGTAGGAACCTTTCCCTTCTGCAAGCAGTTCCTGTTGGGGGCCCTTGAAGCTGACGGACTCCTCAATCCTGGCTGGGCCTGCTTTGGCCTGGGGCTTTCTTGCAGCGCCCTCTCCTGTGGTCATAGCTCTATCTGCCTCTCTTCATTGCTGCTGCCCTGGCTCTGCAACCCTCCAGCCCCCAGGGAGGTGCCGGTAAGTAAAAGTATCCAAAAGATGAACCATTGCAAGTCAATGTCAGGGACAGAATATTTCCAATAGTTTGTGCAGTCAGTTAATGACACTCACCTCTTCCCCCTTCTGTTTTGCCTCGCATATTAGGGCACAAACGTCTCAGCTGTAACTTTTACAAGCCTCTCAGCTCACAGGGATACTACAGTCCATTCAGAAAGTTCCAGATATATGCTACTGTCTGTAAAATTATTCAGTTTTCTAGAGCTGTTAATACTTTTCTCAGTCTAAAAATACCCTGTTGGTAGTTTCTCTAGGTCAACGCCTTCTCTGGCCACTGCTCCCAGGAATTCTTTGTGTGGTTGATGAGAATTCCAGTCTAGAGAATGCTCCTTCTGCAGCAGGGGGGAAGTATAAGGTATAACAAATTTCTTCCTAATTCCTCTGGCATAGTGGTGAGGCCAAGAACAAAACTCTTCTCCCAGCTCCTCTTCTCATTTGGCGAGAAACTTGAAATTGCACCCTCCCACTTCCATGGAAAGCCAAAGAAGTGAAACTTTTTTTTTTTTTTTCAGGGCTCTCTGCACTTCCAGTTACTAGCAGAACCTGAGTACTGCACCCCTAAAGGGGGATGTACAGAACTAGAACATTCTCTGATCCAGGGAAAGTGTTTACCCTTTAACAAGACAAATGAAGTTTTTTTTAATAAGAGAGGCCTTTACATACCTCACCTCTTCCATCTCCCCTTATACCCTTCCTTGCGACCTCCATTCATTGGGCAAGCTGCTGTTGTCTGTGCCAAATCCTAATACTGTGCTTTCCACTTTGCTGCACTGAATGCCTGGAACAGCCTTCCTGAGTTGGAACATTATACAGCCCCCTCTAGCCATACAGTATTGAAATCCAATATTCAGCTGCTGAGTGACTTGGCTAGTTAGCTGGAAAAACATATCTGGCTAACTAGCAGGGTATATTCGTTGGTGCAGTTGCGCCACTGAATATACCTGGCTAGAGTTAGCCACATAAGTAAAGTGGCTTGCTGAACTTGCACGGCTAATTCCGCTTCTCCCAGAAATGCCTCCCACCCACCTCCATAACACCCCCGACTTACGTGGCTAAATTCTAGCCGCATAACGTGGCTTTCAAAATTGCCGGGTAGCCATTTAGATGGATAACTTTTCGGTTATCCAACTATATGGCTTTTGAATATCGACCTCTCTGAGGCTATTCTTGAATCTTAAACCCTGGTTCTCCCTAATCATTGCCCTTGTTCATTTTCACCATGCTTTCCATAATAAATACATTTCCTGAAGTCTATTATTTGTCTTGTCGGTGTGTCTTGACTAGAATGTAAGATCCATGGAGCAGGGACTGTCTCCTATGTGTATCTGTACAGTCACTGCTATTACTAGCAGCAGTAACATGGAATAGACTTGGTTTCTGGGTAATTGCCAGGTTCTTGTGGCCTGGTTTGGCCTCTGTTGGAAACAGGATGCTGGGCTTGATGGACCCTTGGTCTGACCCAGTATGGCATGTTCTTAAAAACTTTATTGCCTTAAGACCTAAAGTTACCTCTATTGGCTGTTCCTTTGTGTTGAGATATCCTTGTAAGTGTACTACTAGACATTGTGATAACTGTTATGTTTTTTTTCTTCCTGAACAGCTAAAATCTTTCTTAGATTCTAGAAATTTGCCAACAATGTGCGCTGGTTCTCAGTGGGACTGCTGTTTAGATCCGTTTTACAGAATGTGCTGCTTCTTTGCTTTAAGCCAGTTTTCCTTGATGAATGCCTTTGTAATACTCCCATACTTTGCTGCTTCCCCCTTTAATGGTTTTTCTTCTTTGGAGACAATGAATATGTTTATATTTTGCCTTTTGTGAATGCTAATATGTTCTTTTTGTATGGTAATATGTATTCTTCAGTTCTTTTTTTCCATATACAAGCATTTGCTTTGTATGTAATATAAAAGTTTAATAAACATAAAATAAAAAAAAAGAATGCTCTTTTCATCTAACAGAACTATTGTCTCCCAAAACGTTCCCAGGGTGGAGAGATTATGGAAAGATTAGATTACTTGCTTCTTTAAAACTGGACAAACAATTACCAGTTTTTTGCTGTGGCTGGGATGGAAAATGGACTTGCATAGGTGCGGTTCCTGATATTTTTTTTGTAGATCGCATTCTGTCTCTCCTATTAATTCTGTAATTTGTCAGACCTCCTGTCAATTTTGGAAATTATTTAGGGGTCATTTTATAACAGCCCACCTAACTGAGCATACCAGCACTATACCCCTGCTATCCCACAATAGTCTATGGAAATCACAAATCCCTTGTACAGTCACTGACAAGAACTTTGCTGACTCACAACAAACAGGATGTGGAATAAAGGTTTAGGGTGGCAAGCCTTGGTGATTTGGGGGAGCTCTAGGGACAAAAAGTAAATTAAATAATATGAAATTACATGACTTGATTGAATTAGCAGAAAATATCTAAAGGATGGCCTTATAAAACAGCCCCATGGATAAGCTGAAGCCTTGTAAGATAGCACTGATGCTGAACTACTAATAGAAATCTGCCACACATATCTGTCTCAGCTATGGCAGGTAAATGTGTAAATCAATTACTAAGTACATGACTGAATTGTTGCTAAAGTATGATGTAACTACAGTGTCCTTCAGTCTAGGGTAATCCTCTTCTGGGAATGTGTAAGGAGTTCCTGGCGCTGTCCTTTTGGATCCTGTCCTAACTTATCTACCTAGGCTGACAGCGTTAGGTATAATGGAAGAGATACAGATATTTTCCTTAGGCTTACAGGGTAGCCGTGCTCTCCTCTAGCTGGGGTATAGGAAGCTGGTGTTGCAGCAGCAAGCTCTCAGAAGTTTGACTTTTTTTGCTCAGAGTCTTTCTTCCATGATGTAGTCTGCAGTTGCTTACGATAAGGAAGGAAGGCCTTCACAATGAAACACTAGATCTTGGCCCCAGCTGCTTCGCTGTGGTCTTCCTTAGAAGAATTCTGAATAATGTTTCTGGCAGGCACTGGAATCTTATCTCTCCTCTACCATTCTGTCTCCAAGCAGACGTGTTGCTTCTCTTTCTTTGATAATTACTGTCAAAGTCCTGCATTGCACTGCTCTGTTTTATATTTCAGCCCCCAAGTCTCCTGATGCACTTTTTGCCCCATCCCTCTCAGACTCCTTCTGTTCTACATGGGTTTCACTCTTCTGTGTTCACTTTCTTTCTTTTTTTTTGATCAGCACTCTCCCGCCTCCTTGCTTTCTCCCTTGCCAAATCTTACATCTGAAGGTGCTGATCCTTCTCTATTCTTCAGTTCCCATCCCTTGATGAAATCCTAAAACTCGCTTCTTTTGCAAATCAGTTTTCCATCCTGTCATTCACAAAAGGATTTGAGGACCACAGCTGACCACAAAAACGGCAAAGGCATCGGGAGTTCTACGGGAGATTAGAAACAAATTAATAGCACAGCAGAAAGAGGTGATAATCATATTGGACTTTGGCCACAAATAGCAATACAGATTTGTCCTCTGCTTTACTGCTAAGATGTTGAGAAAATGTAAAAGCGTCCAAGAGACGATAGTAAACATATTGGAAGGCCAAGAAATTAATTTTGTCCTGAGTGACTGGCAAGACATGAGTGTTTACTCTCGAGAATTGGTGATAACACACTGTGTAAGTACTGTAAAAGGCTCTGTAAGGTTTTAGATTAAGAATTGCTCAAGGATGAATAGGATGAATTAGGAGGCAAAAAGTAGGAATTGAAGAGGAATGGTCAGCAGAAAAAGGGATGCGATATTGCCCCTGTATAAGTCCCCAGTGAGTCCTCACTTGGAATACTGCGTGCAGTTCTGGAGACCACAGCTTCAAAAGGATATAAACAGGATGGAGGTGGTCCAGAGGGTGACTACCAAAATGGCCAGTGGTCTTCATTCCAAAGCATATGGGAACAGGATAGAGGAGATATGATGGAGACATTGAAGTACCTCCAAGGTTTTCATGTACAGGAGGTGAGCCTGTCTGAATGTGTGAAAGGGGGTAGACTTTAGGAAATATTTCTGTACGGAGAACGTAATGGACGTATGGCACATCCTCATCACCTGACCATTTTCTACAACTCTTCCAAGTTCTGTATACCCCTGTTACATGTAACTTTATACTTCCCTCTCAGTTGCAATACATTTATCCCCCTGTTATCTGTAAACCGATGTGATATGCCTATGAACGTTGGTATATAAACGTTTTAAATAAATAAATAAATCATTGTTTATTCCATTCAAGAACGAATGGGATAAACAGAATCTTTGAAGAAGTAGTAATAATTGTAAAGCTGAATAGTTGGTATGGATGGACAGACAAGATAGGTCATGTAGTCTTTTTCTGCCATCATGTTTCTGTGCTTCATCTGACTTGTTTGAGTTTATAAATATTTGACTTAGAATTAGTTAGCTAATCAGAATTTGCTTTGACCTTCATTTGAAACTTTGTTTTTCATTTTAAATCTGGACTGACTCAGAAATTTAAAATAGTATTTGCAGATTCGCCCTATTTTATGTTTCTCATGAAAGTAATTTTATAAGTATTGTTTAACTGGGGCAGAGGATGAGATAAAGGGGCTGATATGCTAAAAGCTTTCTCCCATTTTGTGTCTATGGGAAAAAATACTTAGTAACTCGCTCAAGGTCACAGAAAATCAGTGGCTGATGAGAGTTTTGAACTCATGTCCCAAGGCTTTGCTTGGACTTGAGTCCAAAAGACCAGTCATTCATTCCCTTTCTAGTAGTTTATATGTAACTGCAAATATTTGCATTCAAACAAGAATGGATAGATCCAAACCTGGCAAATATAGGGGTACATTTTAAAAGGCCTGCACACGCATGTTTATAAAATGCGATTCCCATGTGCACATGCGCGCCAGATTTTAATGTCTGTGCGGGCAGGTGGCCTCCTGCGCTCGTGGGGGTGGGGGGGATTTTAAAAGAATCACATGGCGATGCAGTCGGGCCTTTTCCCAGTTCCTTAACCCTATCCTTCTCCCTGACCCCTACACCTACCCTAGCTATCCCATATTTTTTTGTTTCTATACTTACGCTCCTCTGGAGCAGAAGTAAACTCCGGTGTTCACTTCCCCGGGACTGGTTCTCTTTGGTTGGAAGCTATGCCATTATTCTATTTTCAGTTTTGGTGCACATGTTATAAATAGAACTGTCCAAATTTCTAGGCACACAATATTTCAAAAAAGGAGTTATTGTAATATTTTTTTTTTTATATAACATTTAAGTTGTTTAAAGAGATTTGCATGCTCAGATGTCCTATTTAATATGTCACTTCCTGATTCCAAGACACGACCAGAGAGCTGTTTTTAAGATATAACAGCATGCAAATGGAGACCCCTGTTGACGAATTAATTTGAAATGTGGCCTAGAGTTGGACATTCTTTCACAACAGTCAACTCAAGCATTCATTAAAATATTCTCTGCATGAATGCTTCCACAATGTATTGGGATCTTGAAGATATGTCATTTAACTCTCATTGTGTTAAAATGGTTTATCAACATAACATAATATGATAGTATGCTTTCTATTTTTGAAATGTGAAGTGAAAAACAAATTTCAAAAAAATTACTCTGACTAGTTTTAATAAGGAGGAGACATATGATTATAATACAGGTATTAGCACTGTGAATTTAAAATTAGGTGCGGAACCTAATATGAAGAGTTTCCCTTATACATCATATTATCATTTAATTATAAATACAGTTGGGTATGTATAGCATTAACATATATTGATATTTATGGGTGATTCACTTGGGTATTTTAGAGTATATATTTCAGTTTGAGTGGTTTTTTATTTTCATACAATCATATATATAGTATAAATCAAAATACAGTTTGGAAAGGGAATGACTGGGCATTGCTCCTTCTGTAATCTCAGGGAACCCCTACAGAACTTAAAAACATAAGTTATGCCATACTGGGTCAGACCAAGAGTCCATCAAGCCAGGCATCCTGTCTCCAACAGAGGCCAATCCAAGTCACAACCACCTGGCAAGTACCCAAACATTCAGTAGATCCCATGCTACTAATGCCAGTAATAGCAGTGGCTATTCCCTATTGACTAATAGCAGTTTATGGACGTCTCCAGGAACTTAACCAAACCTTTTATAAACCCATCTACATTAATTGCCTTAACCACATCCTCTGGCAATGAATTCCAGAGCTTAGTTGTATATTGAATGAAAAAGAATTTCCTCCAATTTGTTTTAAATGTGCTACTTGCTAAGTTCACAGAGAGTCCCCTAGTCCTTCTATTATCCGAAAGAGTAAATAACAGAATCACATCTACCCTTTCAAGTCCTCTCATGATCTTAAAGACCTCTATCATATCCCCTGTCCGTCATCTCTTCTCCAAGATGAAGAGCGCTAACCTCTTTAGCCTTTCCTGACAGGGGAGCCGTTCCATGCCCTTTACCATTTTTGGTTGCCCTTCTCTATACCTTCTCCAGTGCATTATATCATTTTCGAGATGCGGTGACCAGACTTGCACACAGTACGCAAGGTGCAGTTTGCCCATGGAGCGATACAGAGTCATGACATCTTCTGTAAGTTGGAGCCAGATAGGTCGCTGGCCCAGCAAATGCTTTTGGGGTGGGAGGAGGGTCAGAGTGGCCCAGGTGGATCGCAGCTAGACCTGGCTCAGCCCAGCTGGGAAGGCCCAGGCCCTGTAGCTTTTTTGGTGTAGGAGTGGGTTGGAGGGCCTTGGGGAAGCTCTTTTTTTGTTTTGTTTTTAATATTTATTGTGGTTTGGGAAATGAACTGATCCGAAATAAACATAAAGCAAACTGAAAAAAAAAATTGCTGGCATAAAAAACCAAAACGAAATGAAATGAAATTCATACACGTGCATATTCATGGTAACTGATTAGAAGCCACTCCTAAAGGTCTAGGGACCAAGACTGATATGCACACACAATATATGTTAGCCTCATCTTTACTCACCACACCTGGATGAATATCTCGCAGTGAGCTCATAGTTAGAGACGTACAGAAAATTTGATGTTAAACTCAAAGCTTTTAGCCTGGCTGGAGTCCAAAGGAATTTTTGGTGCTTACCCTTATTTGTCAGCAATATTCATCAAAATTTGCACGGCAAATCTGTGGAAAATCTCTCCAGATTGGGTACAGACTTGCTGTGGATCACCATGAATCGGGCGAATCTTGAGCTTTAAAGCTGATTCGCCAAGTCAAGGAATTCACAACGGGGAATATTTTTTTTTATAGTTTGCAGAACTAATTTGATGGAACTAGGACTGTACTGTGGGTTTGCTGGACTAGTTCATGAGCCTTTTCTAAAGTGTCCACACATGTGGACAGAGCAAGAGAAAGGGACTCTAGTTGTTGAAGATAGGTAAAAGGTTGTGTGATTGTTTGTTTGAGTAAAGCAAATATCCTGAAGGAAGCTTGGTGAAGAAAAAAGAGAGAGCGCTTATTAATTTGTAACTCTACGCTTTTGGCTTTTCTTTGATGACCAGACCTGGGTGGTGCGGTGCTTTGCAATGAGTAAGAATGTGTAATGAGTAGCTGAAATTTTTGTTTCAGTTCGTTTCTTTTGTTTTTGGGCCTTTTTTTGGCCCAAATTTTGTTTTCGGGGGCATTTTTTGTTTTTTTTTTTTGTTTAATTTTGTTTTTAATTCATTTCAGAAAATAGTCAATGCTATTATGTATTTATTTTATTTTAAAAATGTATATCCCGCACATAGCAGGTTTACTGTAGAATGTTTGTAAATAGTCTGCACTATTCTCGGAAACAAAAATGAAAAACATTTGAAGGGTTTTGGGCCATTTTCAATTCATTTTGGGGCGGATTTTCAGAGCCCTGCTCGCGTAAATCCGCCCAAAACCGGGCGGATTTACGCGAGCAGGGCCCTGCGCGCCGGGAAGCCTATTTTACATAGGCCTCCCGGCGCGCGCAGAGCCCCGGGACTCGCGTAAGTCCCGGGGTTCTCCGAGGGGGGCGTGTCGGGGGCGTGTCGGGGGCGTGTCAGGGGCGGGCCCGGTCGTCGCAGTGTTTCGGGGCGTGTCGGCAGCGTTTTGGGGGCGGGTACGGGGGCGTGGCTACGGCCCGGGGCGGTCCGGGGCGTGGCCGCGCCCTCCGTACCCGCCCCCAGGTCGCGGCCCGGCGCGCAGGAGGCCCGCTGGCGCGGGGGGATTTACGCCTCCCTCTGGGAGGCGTAAATCCCCGGAGAAAGGTAAGGGGGGGTGTAGACAGGGCCGGGCGGGTGGGTTAGGTAGGGGAAGGGAGGGGAAGGTGAGGGGAGGGCAAAGGAAAGTTCCCTCCGAGGCCGCTCCGATTTCGGAGCGGCCTTGGAGGGAATGGGGGTAGGCTGCGTGGCTCGGCGCGCGCCGGCTATACAAAATCCATAGCCTTGCGCGCGCCGATCCAGGTTTTTAGCAGATACGCGCGGCTCCGCACGTATCTACTAAAATCCAGCGTACTTTTGTTTGCGCCTGGAGCGCAAACAAAAGTAGGCTATTCGCGCGCCTTTTAAAATCCGCCCCTTTGGATTTAATGAAACAAAAGTGGCTGTTCGGAGAGGAACTGCTCAATGTGAAGAGTTGCACCAGCAGAAGAAAAAAACCTCACGGTTTACCTAGCATGGCACCTGATTGCTGTTTGTGACCTAGCATGATGCCACATGGTGCTTTAACTTCGAGCTAGAGGCTGCCCCGATCCTGCCCACAGTCACCTGGATTTGAACTCGGAGCGTTCACATATTGGAGGAAGCCCTGAAATGCTCCTTTCAGAGTGGAGGAAATGTGGGGAGCACCTCCTTTACCAAGACCGTCAACCCCAGAGGATGGAAATGCGACTCTCTCTGGGTTTTCTCTCCATTAGTATGCAGAGCATTGATTTCCAATAGATTGGAATCTGAGAATCCTGATAGTCGGATACCTGGTTTGAGGCGGTGTCTAATGCCAACAGGGGCAGCTGAAATTCTGCTCAACAGCGGATTCAAGACGTTTGCTTTTCATCCCTGAGAACGGGATCTCGAAGAGCGTCTGGCTGCAAAGTTGTCATTGTGGATAAGATGATAGTGCAGGGAGTGCGGTTCCGGTCACCCCCATCTAAAAAAAAGACGTAGCAAAACTAGAAAAGGTACAGAGAAGGGCAATAAGAATGACAAAGGGGATGGAGCGGTTCTCTTATAAAGAAGGACTAAATAGGTTAGGGCTCTTCAGCTGTAAGAAGAGACGACTGAAGGGGTGGGGGGGGGGGGGATATTACAGAGGTTTGAAAAAATCATAAATGGGGTGGAACAAGTTAACCAGGAATGGTTATTTAGACTTTCAAAAAGTACTTGGTCTAGGGGACACGCCACGAAACTAACTGGTAGCAGCCTTAAAACTAATTAAAGAAAGTCATTTTTCAGTCCATGTACAGTTATGTTGGGGAATCTTTTGCCAGAGGATGTGGTCAAGGCGAGCAATACTGCTGAGTGTGAAAAAAAAAAAAAAGTTTGGACAGGTTTCTGGAAAACAAGTCTATTGCCAACTATTCCTTCTGAGCTCGAGCAGCAGGGAACAGATTTCCGACCCTTACTTCTGAGCAGCAGGGAAGGGATCTCCCCATTGGGTACTGGTCTGAGACGGAGCAAGTGATGCGCTGCGCCCAGCATCCTGGCTCAGCACGGCACGTCTCGTCTCGTCTCGTTCTGTCCTTAGCTATCCAGGCTCAGCTACTGAAAGCAGTGATGGGCGGGTGTGGCAGGTCGCGAGGTGTGAGAGATGTGAGGTGAAAGGTCAGCCTGCACCTTGAGCGCAGACTGGGGAGAAGTTTCCTAGAACAGCCTAAAGTGTCGTCCCCCCCAAATTGAAGGATTTTCTGAATCAAAGCGAGTCAAACAGAACACCAAAATATTTTTCTCCTATTTTTCCTTTTTTTTTCGCCCTAATAAAGTACATTTTCCATTTCCACATTTGTTATCCTTTGTAGAGCGCTTTGGGGCAGCAATTTAATGGGTACTGAATCTGTTTCCTCTTATTTTTAAATTCGTAAAAATATAATTTAGAGATACACTTGGACTTTTGGGTGGGGGGGGGGGGGGGGGGTGAAGAATGGCAGCTGTGTGCGTTTTTAATGTTCTTCCTGAAGTCTATAATCAGTTGCAGAGGAAAGGGCCTATTTACTAAAGGTTTTCTCCTCATTCTTTCTGTATGGAAAAATGTGTGGTAAGAGCCCAAAGTTTGTTTTTATTGCGTGTGCAGCCACTCTCTCTGTTCTCAGGTACAGGAGCAGAGAGGATGTGACTCCTGTTTAAGGGGTCATGGAGGGATTGAATTGAACCCACAATAGAAACGAAGACAGTCCCTGCAAAACGTCACTCCGCACGTTGCAATGTCTTGCATTTGTTTGAGGTACCATTAGTAGATATTTACAGTTGAATGAAAATACAATTTATTATTATTAATTCCATGTTCCTTTTAGAGCTGAACAGATACCTTCTCCTTTCTCCCACTGCTGCTCTGTGTTAGAGGTGCAGACCTCCCAATGGGTTTCGTTAAAGGTTTGGGGCAGCAGGTCCCAGGTCGTAGGGGAGATCCTTTTGTGTAAGGCAGAGAAGATTCTGTTGGTGTCCGGCTCGTGGAGTTAGATCTGGCAGAGTGCGACTCTTTTTGGGCCACCTTGCCAAACGCTTTGCCCCCCTCCCCTCCCATCGGAGTGTGATCAACGGCAGATGAGGGATGCCGGAGCCCAGATGATAACCAACTCAATCACAGATCCCATGAAAGTATGGGTCCAAGGCACTGGTAAGACCTGCCCACGGTTTTGAACTTTTATCTTCTGGTGCCAGCCCTGTTTGTTTAGGGGCTACACTTGGTGAGGAGATCCGGTAAAGAAAAATGGGGCTATGGTGTCGTTCTGAATCTCTGCAATGCCTCTTGATCCTTCTGACATCCTAGGCCTCTGAAAGCACCCCAGCGTCTTAGAAGAACCCTAGCAGCAGCAGCTTTCTCACCCACGTCCTGGAGAGGAATCTGGAATTCTCTCAGGGATCCTAATGCAACTCCTACTGGACAAGATCCCTTCTCATCCCAGCATAGGGGGTGACAGGATCATATCATCTCCCTGAGCTAGGCTAATGGATCTGCTTAGCTGTAAGGAAATGGTGGTGGAAGGAAGGGGGTCTGAGTAGAATCTTACATTTTATGCACGTTTCTAGTTTGAAGAGCAGGCGAGGTCTGTATGCGACTTTTCACAAACGATCAAACTGAACATGACTAGTGTTTTGTAAAAGGTACAGTAAAGCAACAGCTCCCTGCTAAGGATGGGAGAATTAAAAAAAAAATAAATCCAAGAGTTCACAAATATGGATCTCAAATAAACTAAAATTCAACTTTGAGATGCAAAAAGTAAAGCCTTCCATAAAGTTGGATGAACCTTTCTTTGATAAGGAAGTTTTTTGAAATTCATTGGCACTTGTTTTGACATTTGCTCAGCAGGTTGCAGAAAGAAACATTACCTACTGATGTTTTCTGTCCTGTCTGCTGTACTGACCTGGAAATCCTAAATTAAATTAACTACATATTTGAAAGATTTTTTTTTTTTTTTTTGGGGCCTGTCAGTTTCCTCCTGCCTCTTTGAACTTCCGTCTCAGCTGGAACCAGGTACCATTTGGCTATTGTGCCACGAGCCTTCATTTGCAATTACCCAGGGTCCTGCCCTTCACTCCTTCCATTTTCATAAATTCCCACTTCTCCCAGTAACAGTCCTTAGTTGGGGGCCACAGACCGCAGCTCCCTTCATAACCCAGTACATATGCATTCCATACGCCACCATCAAACCACTTCAAATGCTACAGAATGCGATGGCTAGAACTCTCGCTAACACCCGCAAATCCGACCATATTACCCCTGTCCTCAAAGACCTTCGTTGGCTCCCTATACCCTCGCGTATCCTCTTCGAAACTCTTACCATTATCCACAAAACATTATACAATCACAACTCCACCTGGCTTGAAGAGCCACTGCGTACCATACTCCACGCCCCCTCTCTCAAGAATGCTTATCTCACCTCCACGAGGGAGCGAGCTCTGTAAGTCGCAGGCCCACCCGTTGGAATACCCTTCCCACTGAACTCCGCACTGAGCCCCGCCAGTACAAATTTAGGAAAGAGCTAAAGGCCTGGCTCTTTCAGCGGGCATTCCCAGCATAGGTCCTCCAGCTCCTCCTTTTGATCACTCCACCATGTTAATATTACTATGTTAATTCTTTTGTTATCATCATTATGTTATCTTCTACTATGTTATTTCCATGTTTATTATTATTCTACACTACGTTAGACAAGTTTATACTTCATGTTACTTGCATCCATTGAACCATCTTCTCGTTATGCCTTTTTGCCTTGTTAATCCCCCTCTCGTTGTTACTGCTCCCTCCTCCCCCCCCCCCACCCCCCGTTCTCTATATTTCTCTTAGTTCCTTGTAAAGTGATATGATGTACCCATGAATGTCGGTATAAAAAAGCTGTTAAATAAATAAATAACATCCCAAGCCTGGCCACTAGATATCACTGTTGTATAATGGCCAACCCTCCCTCTGTAGCATCACTAGCTGGGGGAGTAAAGGCCAGGCCAGGTCTTCCAAACCACAATAAACAGCAGCGCTGAGTTTTAGAAAGTTTATTAGGAAGAGGATAGGGGATCATGGCAGGATTTTATGGCAGTTTGTAATTGTTTCTCTTACATATTACACTTTATCCCCTCGACAACTTTTTCATCAAATCTTCCTATGTGTGCTTCTCTCCCCCCCCCCCCCCCCCCCAGTGGAATTACCATCTTCCTAACCACCTTAGCTATTCCATAACACAGTCATCCCAGTTTGAAAATGAAATTCCCCAGGTCAAAGACCTTCACCTTCTACGAGCATCACCTTCCATCTTCTCTTTTTCTCTGTTTTCTTGAATCTTTGTTGTAAGGATGTAGCTATGTGGTGAAAAGTGAGTTAGACATCAAAGGAAGGAAAGTGCAGCCCGAGTCAGAGTCCCAACTGTTTCTAATATATCAAGAAGAATTTTATTATGAAGTAGGGCAGCTCCACTGTCTCATAATTTAAACAAGACTTGTAAATGGGTCCCCCGACACGGACCCTGTGTTCCGCTGCAAGTCCGCGACGGGAGGGACAGATCTCATACCTTAGCCAGTATGAACATCAGCATTAAACACGGGGTCCATGTCGCGGGGGATCGTTCAAGGTCTGAGACAGTGGAGCTGCCCTGCTTCATAATACAATTCTTCTTGATATATTAGAACAGTTGGTTCTCTGACTCGGGCTGCACTTTCCTTCCTTTGATGTCTGATTTATAATAAGTGCAGATTTCTCTCCGTTTCTGAAAAGTGAGTTAACACATGGCTGTGTAAGGAGAGAATCTTTCCCTCCGTATTACATCGATATGTGCCGATTCTATTCACGGGGCAAATGTGCTGATTGTTCTTCTAATTTTGGTGCAGAAGCTGAATTTATATTCACACGTTCCAATTCCCTGTCTGAAAGAATCTACAGCTCTAGGTGGGAGGAAAGGTCAGCATGCACGAAATGGCAAAATGCTCCCAGGCGTCTCCTGCCTAGTCATGTTCAAAGACCTTTTAGTCCCGGTACAGCTTGGTGCAACACATCTGTATCCTGATCCCCGCTGGAGCACTGCAGCGGTCAACGGAGCAGTTACCAGAAGTTTGTAACGTCAGGATTACTAGTCCATCAGTCAAGAGGAAATAACATTTGTGTCATGCAACGTCACTGGGGTATTCCCTGCAGAAGGCTCCTCTCATCCTTTCCATGCCTTCAATTCCAGGCCAAGATTACTACTTACATCAGTGACGAATACTTACAGCAATATCCTACAGGTGCCTGACTCAGACATCTGGTTCCTAGACAAAGCCAAATCCACTGTTACACCGCCAGCATTATGCAAAGATAAAAATCTCTGCTATTGATGTAGAAATTAGAAGGGGAGTAACTGGTAGCAGGTATCCTGTCTTTCCTGTGTGCTTGGACTGTGTTTCTAGGTCAGGCCAAAGGGAATGCAAACCTTGAGGCATACCGAGGATCTGACAGCAGTTATTTTATTGTGATACAGTGTTCTCTCTAATTTGGGGGGGGGGGGGGGGGGGTGCCGTTGTGCACTGCTGTTGGGAACAGAATTTTTGCGAGCAAGCGGTGGAAGTGGTAGGGTTCTCCCTCGGTTTGCAGTGGTGTATATTAATGCCAAGGAAAATATACATACATTCTGAATTAATATGTTTAAAAATTTTAAAAAAGCTAGAAAAAAAATTATTTGAACAAAGTACACCTGGACAAATCTGGACAGGCAAAGAATAAAACACACTTTAACACAGTAACTCAATAAAGTGTTTGTGTCACCATATTATGGCCCTCTGTGAATGTGTGGATGATCCAATGCGAAGAATGATGCTATAATAACAAAAGGAGCCAAAAACGTAGGACAAGAATGAATCTTCACAGACATAAAATAACAGGTTACAGAGAAGAGCACAGAGCGAGAGCTTAGTAGCCGAATATTTCTCAAAGGGAAATTCCCAGGCCAGTATCCCAGCTATTTTCTTTTCAATGTGCCTATTTCCCAATCTCATCCACCTACAAACATGCGGGCCGATTCAGTAAAGTGCGCTGGGCCGTGCACACTGTTAATCAGGGGCTTGGCTGTGTGTATTACCCCTTATAACTTAAGGAGTTTAGCGCCTCAAACGCGCGGCCAACCCTCCCCTGAAACCTCACAGCGCTCATCACATGCAAATGCATTGTTGATGAGCCTATTAGTCATTCACCCAGGATTCAGAAAGCAAAGGGCCGGATTTTCAAAAGGTTACACACGTAACCGGTCTTAACGCGCGCCGGGCCTATTTTCAAAAGGCCTGGCGACGCATGTAAAGCCCCGGGATACGTGTAAGTCCCGGGGCTTGCAAAAAGGGGTGGGGCGGGGTCAGAAGCTCCCGGCTCAGCAGCCATTTGCCGCTGTGTCGGGGGATCGTGCGCCGGCAGTTGACCGATGTGTGCAACTTACTTCAGCCCCAGGCTGAAGTAAGCTTTGGAATAAAAGAAAGAGAAAGGTAGGGGGGAAAGGGGAGGTAGGGGAAGGGAGGGAAGGTGGGGTGGGGTTGGGGGTGTAGGGAACGGGGGAAGGCAGCGCGGCTCGGCGTGTGCAAGGTGCACAATTGTGCACCCCCTTGTGCGTGCCAGCCCCCAATTTTATAACATGCGCGTGCATATTATAAAATCGCGTGTCCATGTGTGTGCGCCAGGTAGCGTGCGCACATGGACGCGCTCGCGCTGGTTTGAAAATCTACCCCAAAATGTGTGGCCAACCCGGAAAAGTGTACAGGAAGCAGAAAGTACTGCTTTTCTGTTCTCCCTCTGACTTAATATCCCAGCGATATTAAGTTGGAGAAACCAAAAATGTAAAAAAAAAAACATTAAAAAAAATTTTTTTTTTTTAATATGCTGGCCAGTCCAGTTAGAAAGGACGCTCAATTTTACCGGCGTCTGTTTCCCTAACCGATCGCTGTCAGCGGGTTCAGGAAACCGACGCTCTTCTCCTGGGCCAAGGAGGCACTAGGGGTGCGTAATCGTCTCTAGCGCCTCCTTTCAGCGCAGCCCATTATTTAAATATAGGATTGCGCGCTCAGGAGAGGTGGCCGGCCGCATGTCGGGAGAGCGGGCGCTCAACGTGGAGCACCCGGTCTCCCTCGATCTTTACTGAATCGGCCTGTTGTTGTTTAAATTTCCCGAGGAAACACCTTAAAAGGATGGGGTGGGGGAGGGGTCACAATAGAACCGGCACCGGAGACCCACAGCTTTCCCCCTTTCTTGCTGCAAAAAGTCTCCATCTCTGTCTTCTAGTCTCTCCCTTGCCTTCTCTCAAGCCTATCCAGTCCCTGGCTACAGCCATCTCTGCATCCTCTCTTCTACTCCCTCCTCTCGCCGGTGCTGACTCCCTCTCCCTTCAGTCTCTCCATTCCTCTAGCAGTTCGTGTGGGCGTATCATACACGCTGGTAGTTACAGACTTCTTTGAAGAAGTGTATGTATTTGTCTTTCCACCTTCCAGTAGTGCGGGTGCATCACACGTGTGCACTGCCAGTGCCAGACTCCTATGAAGAGGCATGTGACATATTAACATAGTCAATCACAATCGAATCAGGAGTATCAAATCCCAAATTTACACCCTTAACATCTTCACACATTAAAGTCAGCATCATATACAACCCCTTCTTGCCATATTAGGGTCGGGGAATATTCAGTTAGGGGGTGATGTTACTACACTTTTGACAGCAGCATGTGCAAACACTGATGAGCTGGGAGGAGTTTGAACGGATTTGTAATGCACCCTAAAAAAAGGTTTTCAAAATAAAACCCAAATGTTAGTGGCAGGATTCATGTTTGTTTAATATGAATACTTTTCTTTCTTCAGTTAATTGTGGTTAGTTCATCTCCTGTTGTGCACACAGAGGACAGTTTTCAAAGGGGTTTAGCTGGGTGACTAAGGAATTACTCGGCTCGATCCCCTGCAGTGAAAATTGCAGCCCTCAGAATAGATGAAAGTACACACATACTTTCACGACATGTGTAGTTTTAGCTGGTTTAAAAAGCCATGTTCCCAAGAGGATATTTAGGTCAGTGGACATGACCTACACATGAAGAATTGAATTGAAATAGTTCTTAATTGTTTTTCTAATATTCTAATCAAAGTGATTTACATCCAGCATATAAGCAAATTACAAATCTGTGACATACAGTAACAGGCCAGGGCTCTTCAGCTCGGAAGAGAGACGGCTAAGAAGGGACATGATAGAAGTTTATAAAATCATGAATGAAGTGGAACAGGTAAATAAAGGACAGTTATTTACCCTTTCAAAAATAAAGAAGGGGACACTATAAAACTAAAAGCTAGCAGATTCAAAACAAATCGTAGAAAGGACTTTTTTTCACTCTGCGCACAATCAACTGTGGAATCTGTTGCCAGAGGATGTGGTGAAGGCGACGAGCAAAGCGGGGTTTAAAAGAGGTTTGGACAAGTTCCTGGTAGAAAAGTCCATAGCACATTATTAGCCAGAGTGAGTAAAGGAATTAGATTTGCTTTGTGGGATGCACCAGGTGCTTGTGACCTGGATTGGCCACTGTTGGCGGCAGGATGTTGGGCCCAGTATTTCTTAAGTTCTTTGTTCTTATCACAAGTCTTAAAAAAAATCACATGTCGATGATAGACACATAGGGGTGAATTTTCAAAAGGTTATGGGCATAAAAATCTACATCTACGCATATAATCCATGTGAAAAAAGTGGGCACGTTAGGGTGTGGTTTGCACATAGGTGCGTAATTTAGTATTTATAAGCGATTTACGGGCAAATGTCATCAACACTGTGCAAGTAGATGTACCACAGCTATTATATGTGCCAAGTTTATTTATTTTAGATTTTTATATTCTGCTTTTTGCACTTTAAAGCAGATTATATTCAGGAGCTATAGGTATTTCCCTATCCCCTGTTGCGACCGTCGCTGCCCGACGTCTCCACTCTGCCCACCTTACCTCTTTGGCGACTCCCTCTTTGGTTGATGGAAGTTTGGCTGCCGCGGCGTCATCTTGCCGACCTCCAGCGTCCCCGGACCGGCTAGACGCTGCCTTCCGCCATGTTCTCCTGAGGCCTAAGGGCGCGCGCGCGGTGCGGCCCCGACTCAAGTACCAGCTGTGGCGCGAACCTCAGGTCGTCCCCCTGAGATGACGTCATCATCGCCAGATATTTAATCGAGTTAGCAAAGGGTTTCCTACCTAGCTGCCTCCAGGTATCACTGAAGATGGGATTCGCTTAACTTGCTACTCTGCCTCCTCGGACTTTACCAGGGGTACCCGCTCCTCGGGGGCCTCGCTCTCTCTTACTTTTCAGGTCGCAGTCTGGAACTGGTACTCGCTCCTCGAGGGCCCATGTTCCCGGACCTGCTACTGAATACAACTTCTGCCAGGAAGTCACCGCTGCCTACAACACCAGTGAGTTACCATCTCTCTCTCAGAGCTTTCCCTGGAACCAGGTACTCGCTCCTCGAGGGCCTACTTCATTCCAGCTCCTGGGCTGTTCCAAGGGACTATTGTGTGAGTGTTACCATCAAGGTTCTGTTCCTGAACTCTGCATACCCTGCCTACTCACTATCTCAGTTTCTCTACAGCTCAGCTATCCTGGGATCGCTGTTCCAGTGCCTGAGGGACTACAGCCTAGCCGGGCATTCCAGCTCACTACTGCCACCTCTGGTGGTTCAGTATACTGTCTAATAAAAGAACTAGTGTGTGTCAGTCTCCTAACTCTGAGCCTGACCGGTGGTCCCTCTCGGGATCTTCCCCTCGGGGCATGGTCATCTGCCACCGGCCCAAGGATCCACCCACAATTATCACAAATAATAACATCCCCAGAGGGCTTACAAATTAAGTTTGTACCTGTGGCAGTAGAGGGTAAAGTGACTTGCCCAAGGTCACAAGGAGTGAGAGTGGGACTTGAACGCTGGTCTCCTGGTTCATAGCCACTGCTCTAACCACTAGGCTACTCCTCCACTCCTTTCAGGGAGTCTTTCAATAGAAATTGGCAGGCTGGCTTTTCCGTGTGAATGGACATGGACCCATGGGGTGGAAATGTGTGTATGACTGGGACAGACTGGGTCATACTGGGGGGTGTGGAATGAGTGGTGGAGAATCTAAATTTCAAAATGACGCTAATAGACTTATGAATACTTATTTCACAATGGTTAAGGAGGGAGAAACAACAGAAGAGGAGGAGAAGAGGGGTACCTCTTACATAGGCGATATAAGACTAGGGCACAGATTTTGCATCTGTCAGAGGAGCAAGTCATACACAGGTTCAGATTCAACAAGGAAATCATATCATACCTGTGCCAGCAGTAAGAGCAGGACCCGCACCCTTCCACCCTCAGGGGGCTATGTCTTGTCAGTAGTACACATCAAGGTCATTATTGCCCTGGCATTTTTGACCACCGGCACCTTCCAGGCACCTCTAGGGGTCACAGCTGGAATAAGCCACTTTGCCAACTTGCATATGTATTGAGCCATTCCTGGTTATATTTCTGAGGAAAACACAGCACTATATATATCTTTCCGTCAGAGCAGACAGCAATAACAACAAATAATGACTGATTTTTACCACATTGCATGGTTCCTCGCTTTCTTCAGTGCTATCGATTGCACTCACATCCCTATAAGGGTACCAGGAGGTGATGAGACCACCTACCACAACTGCAAGGGCTTCTATTCCCTCAATATGCAATGCCAAGGGAATCATCATAGACATTTGGCCAGGATTCCAGGATCCAGTCACGATGCCTAGATCCCCTTGCAATCAGAAATTCATGATCACTTCCAGAAATGGCACGTCACTGGCAACTGGCTTCTAGGTAGGAACGCACTTCTAACTACCACCACACAGCAACTTACGTCTTCTTTCTTTCTCCCTCATATCAAGGTGGGCTTTAAGGCATTGTCCTAGGATAACTGCTCCTACCTCATAAATGGAACTGGCCTACTGCTGAACACTAAGGGTTATCTAACTGATCTTCTCTGTCTTCTACCCCAGTGGTTCTCAACCTTTTTTTTTTCTGTCAGGAGACACCTGACAGATGGTTCTCACATGTGTGACACATTGAACACATGACAGTCACAAGGCTAAATGTAAATGTACATTTTGCATCCACAGGAACCCCCCCCCCCCCCCCCCCCCCCCGACCCTCAGTAATGGGTATAAAGCAGAGCTAGAAAATTCCTTGTACAACTCACAAACAAAAAAGATATTCTGATGTGATCTGAATAACAGCAACACAAACTCCCTCTACTACCAGATGCAATAGCCCTGCTTATAAAAAGACAGCAGTTCATCACCAATGCATGTCCTATTGAGAAAACACAACAAATAAGAAGAGGTATTTTAGTAGCCTACATGCTAGTTAAATACCTCACCTTGGTCTCACACACAAGATCGACCTTCACCAAGACCACAAATTACAAATATGGAGACAGAAACTGGAATGGAAACCCAAAAAAGCCACTCTGCATGCAGTGCAAAACTGGAGAAATGGAAACAGAAATAGCACCTAACAGAGAACCGGGATCTGCAGTATTGCACACAAACTAATCTGCACAAAGTTACACCTGCATTATGGCCTGCACTCCAACAGTAACAACCCTATCTATGAAAAGGCAACACCACAAATATTAAACCAGGCCCTAAACACCAATACACCTCCAATCAGGAAAACAGAAAAAGCTATATGAATAAATGTTTCAAAACAACTGATGAACAGAACAACATCCAAATTACAAATTAAAAGCTCTTAAAAAAATAACACTAATAAAATATTTCAAAAGAGCGGACACATCACATAATACCTAATAATTAAAATGGTAGTCAATCAAGAAAAATGAACTTAAAAAGCCACCTTTACTTACCCTCTCCAGCAGTTCTCCTACTCCTTTCCCTTGCAGGCCACACCAGAAGCAGCAGTAGCTACTGAAGCTGTCCTCACGGTCCTCTTCCTTAGGGACCACAACCAGTCTCTTCTCTCTCTCTCACACACATGTGTCATGAACACGTGTTACACACACACATGTCACATACGTCACACGCTTAGGACCAGTTTCTGGCTCTCACACCAATCATCTCCTCAGGCTCCTTCACACACACACACACACACACACATATACACACACACACTAGTCATCTCCCTGATAAATTTTTCTCATATATACACACATGTCACCTCTCTGACCAGTCTCAATCACAGTTGTCTCTCTCTCTTACACACAGAATTCTCTCTATCTCACTTACACACAGGTTTTCAATCACACACAGGATTCTCTCTATCTCACTTGCACACAAGCTCTCAATCACACACGCGCACTCTCTCAGCCACAGCCAGCCAGAAATATGCTCCATTTTTCTCACAAACACAGACAGAACCACCCTCACTCTCTCACATACATACCACACATGCAAACAGAATCATCCTCCCCCTCTCACATACACACCACACAAATGAGCACCCTCCCCGTTTCACAAACACACCACACACATGAGCACCCTCCCCGTTTCACAAACACACCACACACACACAGAAGCACTCTCCTTCTCTCTCTCTCTCTCTCACACACACACACACACAGAAACACCCTCCCGATCTCAAATACATAAACACACTGGCCCCTGGCTGATCAGCTCCAGTCTTCCGCCCTGCTGGTCTGGTCTCCGGTGCTGCCCAGCGGCTTTGGTTTTCGGCCGTGCCAGCGGCCTGTGGCTTTGGACTTCGGCCCCACTGGCCTGGGCTCCAGCAGCGGCCAGCGGCTTTGATCTTCAGCCCTTCAGGTCTGGTCGCCGGTGGTGGCCAGTGCCGGCCAGCGGCTCTGGTCTTCGGCCCCGCCGGCTGCAGGTAGCATGTGTGACACACCTGCCAGTGCTTGGCAACAAACCGGTTGAGAATCATTGTTCTACCCTACAAGTGATAAAGGAATTCTTCTCGAAACCTGGCTCATGATTCTGCTAGCTAACCCACAGACTGCTGCAGATGCTTGCTACGAAAGGGCCCACCAATAGACTAGAGCTAATATTGAGAGAGCCTTTGGCCTACTCAAAAATATTTCAGATGCCTGGACAGATCTGGTGTATACATTCTCTACAACTTCATTAAGGTCTGTGAGATCTTTGTAGCATGCTGCATGTTTTCTAACCTTGCCAAAACAGAGGCCTGCCTTTGCCAGAGGGACTAGAGGATCATTTGGATGAAAAGGAGGAAAAAGAAGCACATAACCTAAGTCAGGAGGAATTGCAGGAGAAACATTTCTAGACTCAAAAACAGACTATGCAGGAAAGGAACACTCTGATACAAAGACATGTTAGACAGTGAAGGTGCATTTATTTAAAAGCGTGATAGAACTTCAGAAAATCATATACAGATAATCTTTCCTTTGGCACCCTCTTTTTGGGGGGGAAGCGGGAGGGAGATCTTCTGCCTTTATCTATCCCAGTCTCGTGCTCCTCTGCAGCAGTCTTTGATCACTGCTGACGGTGCCCTGAGAGGACTTGGAAACTGGGGCAGTAGCAAAGGTTAATAGTTGCTTGAGGAACATGGAGGGTTGCGTTGCTCCTGTGAGGGGATGTTTGGCTGCAGAGAAGATGGCCTGGGAGAAGTGGTGGGATTTTCCTGTTCAGCTACCGCACTTGGGGCCTCATTTTCTAAGAGGCTCGCACACGATACCAGGATGGGGGCGGAGTTGGGGCGGAGTCAGCCCCGGAAGAGGAGGAGTCGGGGCGTCACTGGGGCCGACTCTGTGCCGACGCCGCAGACAGCGAAAAGGTAAGGCCCTTTTCGCGTCCTATTTCGCTCCCAATAGCTACACCTCCTATGGTGGCGCTATTGAGTGCGAAACCGGCAGCGATCGCATTGCGACGGTGCGATCGCTGCCGGAGCGCAGGCCCGCCCCCCCCCGTTTCGGCCCCCCGCCCCTCATTTCCTAAAGTATCGCAGGCCTGTGATACTTTAGGAAATGAGGCCCTTGGTTAGACATCCCCATCATGGCAGAGGGTGAGGATCCCACCTGTGTTCTCAGAGAAAGGGGATCCTCCCTCTGCAGTGGTAGCAGTTTTGCTGGAGGTGGCATTGGTGCAGGTGGTGTTGGCACATGAGGAAGCAGAACCATCATGGGTGGTGGTGGAGCAAGAGGGGGAGCTGCCTATGCAGGCAGAACTTTGCATGGGAAGGCACCATGTAGAGTGGTGGTACAACAAAGGCTGGTAGGGGCTACATCCAGGAAGACTAGGGAGCATTTCATGGTGGCAGCGGCTGGCATCCGCTGCAGCCACTCTCTCCACGCTACAGTCTGGACCTGCATTTCTTCATGCATGCCCCTCAGCTCCTGCCACATGCCCTGTATCTCCTCCTGGACCACATTCTTCAGGCTCTATTTATTCATTTATTTAGTTTTAATTTTTCTATACCGAAGTTCCTGTACGAATACAGATCATACCTGAGGCCTGCTATCTCCTACACCATTCTAGTGTTGAGTTGTAGCATGTGACTTTCTGCTGGAGTGGACTGCATCTTCTGTTCTTATCCCTGGAACTCTAGCATAATTAATTAATTCATTTATTGTTTTATTTTATTGATGTATATTTTATGTATAATGCTATCATGTTTTAGATTCTTAATTGATATGTTTTAACGAATTTTGTTATTTATGTACTTAAATTATGTGAACCGGTATGATGTCCCATGAATATTGGTATATAAAAATATATATATATAAAATATAAAAATAAATAAATAAGTAGACCTAGCCTGTCTGATGTCAGCCTATTGTCAATGTGCAGTGGAGGAACAGCACGTCCCATTAGGCAGAGTGTCTTCAGTGAGTGGGGGCATATGGCCAGTATTTCCACAGAAAAGGTCAGAGGAGAATTGAGGAGAAGGGTGCTTGGATAGGAGTTCCAGGGAGTGAAGAGAGAAAGTGGGTCCAATGAACTAGGAATTAATGTACAGGGAAGTACAAGAGATACTGCCAGGAAATAGTCAGTAGAGTCTGAGTCTAATTCAGCTGCAAGTAGTCTGAAACTGGGGGGTCAATAGGTGAAAAAAAACCTTTTATTGTCATATCTTTTTGGATAGAGATATTGTTGGAACACTATACAGAAGTATTTAATGTTTGAATATTCATTTTCCAGCCATCAATCATTAAAGATTTTTATTATCTACAGTACAAGTGTGGAGCATGTCTTTTTGAAGAGATTGACTAGTGAGCAGGAAGAATCCCTGTCAGTAAAATAACCTTATGGCCATGAAATTTCTCTGCTTTTCCCTCCTTTGCGGAAACCTCAGGTGCTCATGAGACTTTGCATGGCTCGTGGCCCTCCCCATATGCCCACATGTACAGGACCGTAACTTGTTGGGGCTCCTTATATTAATGTATAGTAGTAGACATTATTAGAGTCATCATATTTCATCATGGCTACTTTTATGTATATTGTTTAGGGAAAGTTTAGTGTTGAGTGCTGAGTAATTTTGAATGTCCGTTTTATTGTTTTACTAAGTATGTTGGTTGTAAGCCATCTAGGGCAATTGCATAGGCATCACATAAATAAAGAAACCATAACAAGCACTTTATATGCCTTTCTATGTAAACTACTCTTAATAGTAGGTGTAAAAAAGCTGCAGGTGTGCAGCTTTTTTACACCTACTATTACTACTACTACTTAACATTTCTATAGCACTACACGACATAGGCAGTGCTGTACAAACATACAAAAATACAGTCCTTGCTCAATAGAGCTTACAATCCAATAAGACAAACATACAGGACAAGAGTGCACTAACTTTGTACATATTTGATGTATATAGTTTGATGTATGGGCTCCTCCCACAGTTTAATTATTTGTAATCTAGTTCAATATGTATGGGCTCCTCCCACAGTTTAATTATTTGTATTCTAGTTCAATATATTATCTGTTTTATGTAAGGGCCTTGCCCGATGGTTTTGTGTTCACTGTAAACCGATGCGATGTGTGAACGGTCATCGGTATAGAAGAAACGTTAAATAAATAAATAAAATAAATAAATAAGAGACTTGGGGTATTTCATAAAGTGGTTAAAAAGAAAAGAAAGTTAGTTAAGACTAAAAGCAGATTATCAGGTATAAGATTTAAAAGCGGTTTAAAAAAGGTGGGTCATTAGATGGGATTTAAACATGAGAGAGGGAGCATGACGCACCAGTTCATGAAGATTATTCCAAGCACACGGCACAATCAGGTGGAAAGCACGGAGTCGGGAATTGATGGTAGAGGACAAGGGTATAGATAGCAGTGACTTCTTCAATGAGCAGAGTGCACGAGGAGAGGTGTAGAGAGAGATGAGAGAAGAAGTAGTGAGGTGCGCAGAGTGAAGGCATTTGTAGGTGAAAAAGAGGAGCTTGAGCTGTATGCGGGAGTGGATAGGGAGCCAATGCAGTGACTTCAGAAGAAGGGGTTATGTGAGTGTAGCAACTCCGGCAAAACACAAGTCATGCAACTGAATTTAGGACAGATTGCAGTGGAGAGAGATGGCTTGCTGGAGACCTGTGAGGAGCAGGTTGCAATAGTCTAAGCAGGAGGAGATGAGAGAATGGCTAAGGGTTTTGGTAATGTATTCAGAAAGGAAAGGATGGATTTTGGCAATGTTATAAAGAAAGAGACAGCACATTTTAACAGAGTTTTGGATATGCATAGGGAAGGAGTTGAAGAGGAGTCGAAGAGGACACCTCTCACAGCTGTCTCTGAAATGGTGCTGAAGACCATCCATTCTGCTGTGGAGAAGGTGATCTGCCTTGCAGGCCCCTCTGCCTTCATCCCGGCCTGCTATTGCTTCACCAAGTGTTGGAGGTCCCACCACTATTGGCTCTGCTCTTTCACACCCTCATTGTTTTGAAAGACTGCATTGAGCCTGTGACTGGTCGTCTTCCAGGTTCATTCTTTCTTGTATGAGCCAAATCTCCTTAACTCCTGCCCATACAGGATATTCTGGATTTTCATGACCTCTTGAACCGGAAGGCCCACCTCCCTTGTCTAGAAGTTGGGCTTCCTAAGTAGGGCTCCCCTCCTTCTAGACATGGTGCAATTAGGAAGATGAGCACTGGGAGAAAGCCCTTTATATCCGCAAGTACGTGTAAAAGGAACATATTGGCATATATATAAGGGTTAGGATTTACATGATTAGAAATTACCCACATATATTAAAATAAACAGCAAACATACACACATAAGTTTTATTCGCATACATTGGTTCAATATGTGCATGTGTAAGCCATTGTAATATTGTGGTATATGCACATATTTTCCACATAGATGCGATAGACCTTTCTACCAATGAGGTGGCTGAAAAAATTTAGGAAAAAAGATCAGTATTCAAAAAGTACAAAGGATCTCAAAAAAAGATGAACACAGGGAAGAATATTTGGTAAAGCTGAAAGCGACAAGGAAAGAAATCAGAATGATTAAAGACAGGCCCCCTCTCGAGGATGTGAGAATCTACTCAGCGAAAGCCAATGCCTCCTATCCAACTACAACCCATCCTGGGGCTGTGTCCTGGCCTAAACAGAAGGCAAGGGGATAACTATGATGTGGCAGTTACAATCTTAAACACCTTGCTGGGCAAACTGGATGGGCCATGTTCTGTCTTTTTCTGCAGTCATTTACTATGTTTCCAGCTTGGGAACTGAGCTCATAATTTTGTATAACATGAAGGGGTAGTGTGTTTATGGGGAATAATCTCCATGGGGAGGTGTAAAGGCAAAATATTATCTGAGTTCATGAAGGCATGGAATAAGGACAGAGGATTCTCAGCTGCAAGGAGGTGAAGATAAAACTAGAGATCAGGTTAGAGATCCAGTGTTACAAGAAGAAGAGAAAATAGGAAAACAGCAGTTTTCCTAACTTTTGGGAAGTACTGTGATTGCCATATTAGTCAACTTGTTTGTTGACCCTTTTTCAAATTATGGGCGATACATTTTAATTGGACTAATTAAACTCAATACATCTGCAATTAACGTTTGAGACTTAAGTTTCTGTTCTAAGTCTACTGACCTCAGACTGACACAGACTTTTAGGCGTTTCTTTTCTGACAACAGAGAGACCCTCCCAGTCCATATCCTTCCCTTCCCTCTTGTAGATGTAAGCCTTTTAGTTCCTACACCATGTGTGTGTGTGTGCGTACTGTGCATCTGACTTACATGACTCATTCCAAGAATTTTAAGACTCAGCTCCCTGTTTAATGTCTTGCCAGGTCTTTTGGCATCCCAGATGTATCGGTAAGAGCTTCCACCTTATCATGTGTAATGTTTATGCTAGCTAAACTGGTGATTGATAAAAAGCCTTCAGCTTTCAGATCCTAATCTAAGGCAATACTGTTCTGGTTTTTCAGATCCTCTGGACTTCAGATTAGTGGCATCCCCACTTCTGCATAATCTGAAAACAAAAATGCTACAGTAGTAGTGAGGATTTTCTGATTCTTCCTTTGTTCATATACAACACTTTGGGGCATATAGAAACATAGAAATGACGGCAGAAGAAGACCAAACGGCCCATCCAGTCTGCCCAGCAAGTTTCGCACTTTTTTTTTTCTCATACTTATCTGTTATTCTTGGCTCTTAGTAACCTTTTGGTTCTATTTCCCTTCCACCCCCACCATTAATGAGAGAGCAGTGTTGGAACTGCATCTAAGTGAAATATCTAGCTTAGTTAGGGGTAGTAACTGCTGCAATAAGCAAGCTACACCCATGCCTACTTGTTTACCCAGATTAAACAACTCAGTCCTGTTTCTGCGTATTCTGTAGTTGCTGTTGTAAATTTTAGGATACAGAGTCTATTTTCCCCTCCAACCTATTCACAGTGGCATTCAAACCACTTACCAAGTCCCAAATAGCACCTAATGTGACTGTCTCAGGCCTTGTTGTTAAAAATTGCTTGTCCACGGGATTCTCAGTTAAGAGGGAGGTTGAATGTTGACCTGCAGCTGATGATGTAGCTTCTCCCTCTACAGAGACCAGCTCGGTGGGATTCTCCTCTACACCTCTTTCCCCCGAGTTGAGTCCCTGGAATACTCCCTCAAGGGCTAAGTTTTGTACCCCCTCTTCGGTGGGCAAAACTGCTGCAGCTCCTTCTGAGCCACGTTGGACTGGAGGCGGTCTGTGGTCAGGACTGAGGGAGGCCTCATCCTGGGGAGCCTCTTGTTCTCCTTTCAAGGGGCTACCAAAGGATTCACTGGGACCCTCTATATCCAACTGCTTCATAAAACGGTCTATCTCAAGTTGAAGTAAAGGGGGTAAGGGTTCTGAGGGAAAAACCCTTACCTTACCTTTTCTTTTAGCTGGCATAACAATTATTAAAGTTTTAACGAATTACTAACTTGAGAAGACAAATGTTTCTGTACCTATTCTATTTTCTTGATCCCAGTAGTAGAGATTGAAGTGACAGTGAGAGTGGAAGAAGCTGAAAATAATATAAAATCTGTGAAGTCCTTAAATAAGTTAGTAGTAAAGGATCAAATTGCATGTTTAAAGCGTCTGGAAATTCTTGAAAATAATATAAGACAATTGAATGTAAGGATTGTGAATTTTCCAAAAATAGCGGGAGAAATTCCCTTTACGTCTTTGAAAAGATTCTTTACTGAGGTTCTGGGTTTCCCAGAAAATAATATGCCATCTATTAATTCCTGCTTTTTTGTAAAAAAAAGAACCTCAGATCCTGTAATATCAATACCTAGTAATCTTACAAGTTTTCTTGAAAATTCCACCTTACAGGTTATAGATAGGAACATATTAATTGTCTCCCTAATAACAACAGCAGATATTAGTAAACTAATGAAAGTTTACTTTCAGAAATTTCCTGTTACATACTTTGGACAAGATGTTAAAATCTTTCCAGACCTGGCTCCTTCTACACGCAATAAAAGAAGAGAATTTATTGCATTAAGATCCAGGGTAACTGCACTGGGGTTTTCATTTATGCTTAGATATCCTTGTCGATGCATAATTAAGCGGGGAAACAAGACTTTTATTTTCTCCCAAATTGAACACCTAACCCAATTTGTAGAGGCAAGAGAACCTATTGCCTCTTCCCCTATAACACCTTGAGGTATCAGGCATAAACAAAAAAGTACTGCATTACTGTGCCATAGCGAAGTTAGGAATGTTTTCTTTTAGTCTCCTAATTGTGTTTTTCCAATGATCTCAGGTTTATATTCCTGAGAAATTATTACAAAATTTAGCTATATGTAGGCTTTGTTTTTCAACATTTGCTATGTATTTTATTTTCTTTTTTTTCTTTTCTTCTTCTTGAGGAAAAGGGAAAAAAATCTTTTTTCTCTTTTTTTGAATTCGGAGTCAAACAGCAGTGTAAATGTTGGAATAACGTATTATTAATGTATTGCATGATTACTTGTAATGTATTAAGATTATGAAAACGAGAAATAAATATATAAAAAACAAAAACAACTCAGTCCTTGTTGGTTGTTGTCTGCATATAGATCCACCTTTCTTCATTCCCCCTGCCATTGAAGAAGAGAGTTATGCTGGATATGCATTGACAGTGAAGTATCAGACTTTCTCCCCTGCCGTTGAAGCAGAGAGCTATGCTAGATATGCTTGAAGTATCAGTCTTTCTCCCCTGCCGTTGAAGCAGAGCGCTATGCTGGATATGCGTGAAGTATCAGTCTTTCTCCCCTGCCATTGAAGCAGAGAGCTATGCTGGATATGCATTGAAAGTGAAGTATCAGGCTTATTTGGTTTGGGGTAGTAACCGCCGTAACAAGCAAGCTACTCCCCGCTTTTTTGTGAATGCATATCCTTTTTTCCACATTTCCTCTTGCCGTTGAAGCTTAGAGCAATGTTGGAGTCGCATTAACCATGTGTATGTTTATTGAATAAGGGTATTATCTCCAGGTAGTAGCCGTCATTCCCGCAAGCCACCCACTTATGTGCTAAAGGGCAATAAGAGTAGTGACGTTGTAATCCATGGCTCCTTGTTAAACATAAACAGTTCTGGGGTTCTTAATGTGGTGGGTAGGGGTTAGAATAACTCCTTAAGGCCTTCCAGTGAATTGTAGACTCCTCAAACCCATTTCAGTTCACAGACCAAGAGAGGAACCTTGGGGTGATAGTGTCTGGAAATCTGAAGACGGTGAAGCAATGTGACAAGGCGATAGCTAAAGCCAGAAGAATGATGGGCTGCATAGAGAGAGGAATAACCAGTAAGAAAAAGAAGGTGATGATGCCCTTGTACAGGGCCTTGGTGAGGCCTCACTTGGACTACTGTGTTAAGTTCTAGAGTCCATATCTCAAAAGGGACAGAGACAGGATGGAGGTGGTCCAGAAAAGAGTGACCAAAAATGGTGTGGGGTCTGTATGGAAAGAGCTATGAGAAGAGGCTAAAGCATCTGAATATGTATACCTTAGAAGAGAAGAGGTGCAAGGGAGATATGATACAGACCGGAAAGGTTTTAATGATGCACGTTCAACAAACCTTTTCTGTTGAAAAGAAATCAGTAGAACTAGGGGTCACAAAATGAAACTCTAGGGAGGATGACTCAAAACCAACATCAGGAAATATTTGTTCATGGAGAGGGTGGTAGATGCCTGGAATGTTCTTTTGGAGGAGGTGGTGAAGACAGAAACAGTAAAAGTATTCAAAGGGACATGGGATAAACACTGTGGATCCCTAAAGGCTAGAGGATGGAAATGAAGAAAAGAATGCATGGGGGTAACTTGTTGGTGTGGCAGTTACTACCCTTAACCAATAAGCCTTCATACTATAGATGTAAATCCATCATTGTTCTCCACTTCAACAACAGGGGAAAATGAAGAAAAGGGGAGTTGGATTCAGACAGCAACCAACAAGAGCCCGACTTTTACAGCCTGAGGAAACAAATAAGCATGGGGGTAACTTGCTGATGTGGCGGTTACTACCCTTAACCAATGAGCCTGATTGATGCAACTCCAACATTGCAATGCTCTCTGCTTCAATGGCAAGGGGTATCAGGGAATTGTATTCAAACAGCAACTAACGAGGGCCTTGAAGTTTATGGTCTGGGAAACTGATAAGCATGGGGGTAACCTGCACAGAGAGGCAGATACTTGCATAAGCCTGCTGGGCAGACTGGATGGACCATTTGGTCCTTTTCTGCCAACATTTCTATGTTTCTAAATGTATAACCAAGACATAGTGCTCATGATATGTGATTCGCAAAAGTAAATTCTCTTTACTTGATGAAAGTGTTGGGAGAAATATTTACAATGTAGCATTCTCGTTACACTTCTTTTGTTCTATTAATTTAAAGGACAGAATGATAGTGCTAGCCTGGGGATCCCATCTGCCATTCCAGGTAAAAGCCAAAGGAAAGGGGTTAAAAAGAGGAAGACTTTACCCTAAGCTGGTCCCACAGACCCTTCCACCAGTCAGGTGGCAGGCCAGCAGAACCCTGGCATGTGTCCGCAGCAGCAACTTATTATGGAGGAAATGCGGTGGAGCTCCATAGCACTGACCTGGGGCAAGATCAAAAGTGTTAAGAGTATCAAGGAAATGATTGCCCTAGATGACCTACCCCTACAGGTAATGAAAAATGTGGGCTTTAAGTGTCTGCTACATGTGTTATCCCCCAATTACAAGTTCCCTCCAGAACTATATTTAGTATACAAGTTATCCCCATCCTGTACAACCAGTGCCATAGTCGCATACGGTCATAGCTGGCCAAGGCAGAGGGGAGTTGCATGCATTTCACCGGTGATGTTTGGACCACAGTGAGCATTATAGATACTGACCTCTCCCTGGCAACACACTGATGGGACCTGGCTAAGGCAGGAGCAGGCAGTAACTCTAACACAGACTGAGCATCACCCAGGTGATGGATAGCTGACATACTTCATGCAATATCCTATAAGCCATAAGAAAGATGCTGGAGGGTTGGCAGCTAGACCAGAGAGGCAGGAGCCTTCAGGCAGGTTTCTTTGTGACAGAAAATAGGAAAAATATGCTAAAGGCAATAGAAGATGGGGGCTTTTGGGGTATCTATTGCTTTTCGCACATGCAGCTGGCAGTGAGGGATGTCCTGGGGGCTGGGGCCCAAGGAAAACTGGAGCTATTCCTGAAGGACCTGATAGAAAGGTGCAGACAAATAACAGGGCATTTCCATTGAAGTGTGAAGGGGGGGGGGGGGGGGCAACTTGTCCATAAGAAACAGAAAGAGTTTGGGATGCCTTGTAAGTGTCTCATTCAAGATGTTGGCACTTGCTGGAACTCTGTAGAGATTAGTGGAGCAGCAGACACCCCTTCATTATCTGTCTCTTGGAACAGAGAAGGATTTGGATTGCCCCATGGGCATCATGATTGTATTTATTTATTTATTTATGTTTCAATTCCATTTATAGCTAGAATGTGCTAAGCTGAGAATAATATTCAAATAAGTAAAATCATTTAAAAATCAAAACACAGTTCATAAAATAAATAAAATCAACACCAAAAAAAATAAAATCAAATATAAATATACAGGCAAACATCAATACATTTTAGTCAAAGATATCAGGGACTGGAGTAGGCTGTTTGAAATGATAAACACTTTAACATCTGAATACAAAGTTAATCATCTATTACTCGAAAAGAATCCGGATGAGAATTCTGGTAGTGATAAGGCAGCTGATAGAAATCCTAAAGCCCTTCAAGGATGCCACAAAGGATCTGAGTGCCAGTGATAACCCCTGGGTGGGGTTATCACTATAGTAAATATTCTGGAGAATAAGTTAGAGGTTTTCCATTAGCAAGAGGGAAAGGAAGCAGAGAAGTTGCAGTTTGTAGATTTCTTGCAGCAGCAACAAGTGAGACTGAAACCTCTGACAGAAAACACTATATGCTTGTCACACTTTGAGATCCGCAGGTGAAAGGGAGTCTTTCACTATAATTCCAGCATTTCACATTCGTAAAAGAGATGCTGGTAGCTAGGTTGCATGAACAGGTGCAGCAGAGGCACATAGGAGAAACAGCACAGGAAAGAGTGGCCACTCCAGAAAGTAGTGCAGCTACTGTCAGCTAGCACTTCCTTCCTTCCCTCAATAGGCCAAATCCCGCAAAGAACCATCTCTCCTGACACAGGCCATAGCTAAAGCAACTGGCAAAAGAGACCCTCAGTCCACCTCAGCAAAGGATCCTGCAGCAGAAATTTCCGTGAAATGCTGTATCGCAGAACTCATTGAGAACACGGACACAGAGGTTCCTGCGAATTGGGCAAACAAGTTGGCATTCTAGCCAGATTTAGCCAAAGTGGTTCTGCACTGTCTTTTCTACCCACCAATCACTGTGCCCAGTGAACATGTCTTCTCAATGGCATGGGACATTGTGATCCCTCATCATTCAAGTCTGGTGCCAGGCTTGATGGAAAGGTTGGTATTTTTAAAAATCAGTCTGCCTTTTCTGGGCTTTCCAGAATTTCCATGCAAGTGGTAAGACAACTAAAAGCATTGGGGGGGGGGGGGGGGGTCATGCTGCTGCTGCTCTGCCTACCTACCATGCCCCAGTTGTGCTACTTTAGGGGTCTTGCTGTCACGTGTACTTTCCATGCCCTTGATGTACCAACTTAGGAGTCTTGCCTCAGCTCTGCCTACCTGCTGTAGGGAAATAACCAATGTTTTACCACTGAAAGTGACCCTGCAACCAGAGGAGATCACCTGAAAGAAAACCAGAAGAGCGAAAGGGGAGCAAGAAGTTGACCAGCATCCTCTGCTATCGAGGAGGGAGAAGACTAGGTGTGGTCAGGAGACCAGGGAAAGGAGATGCCCTGCTCAGGTTTGGAGAGTGACACGGAGAATGAAATGGTAAGGGGGTGAGAGCAAGTCCCAGATGGCCCATCAAGTACCAGAGCCAGAAGAAAGTCTCCTTCCCGGATCGCCTGCCAGCTCTGTCACATACCAACCCCAGGAAGCAAACCTTCTCCCCTACCCCTATTCTCCAGATCTCCAGCCAGAGCTGCTTCAAAGGTGAACAAAGGGATATTGCCTGAAGTTGGGACCAGGGGTAAGTAAGTTAGCCATAAGTATTAATAAATTAAGCAGGCTAAGGTTTATGGCATGTTTGAAACCACCCAAGGTACAGAACTTTCTTAGGGTAAACTGGTGCTTAGTGGCCAGGATGTTACACAGGAATTGCTGTTATCTTCTAAATGTTAAGTCCTGCCAAATCTGATAAATAAAAGTTGCATGTCTCGTTTTTCATCATTAGTGACACTGTATACCATGGAACTCATTTCTGCAGTAATGGGAGGGTTAACTCTTTAATTGGAACTATTCTATCCATTACAATCCTTAAGGTGGAATCTACAGAATCAGCCAAAGTGTTAGCTGAACTATGATTTAACTGTTCCTTCTCCCTCTCCCATTCTTATGTAAGTCTATCTAAATTAATATCCCCTCTAGAACTGTATTAAATTACCTTACCCAGCCCAGTGCGGAGCTCCTCCCTTCCTATAAATGAAAATGATATTAAAAAGTAGTCAGACCATAGAACTTCCTCTAATAGCATACCACTAAACAAACCACAGGTTTCCACTTCTAACAGAGCTAATAAAAGATCCAAGAGTATGACCTACTAATTGGGAAAGACCAATGGCTTGGATGGTATTAAAAAATTTTCCTAAGTGACCTTTCCGAGCCATTATCTACTCTTAACATTAAAATCTCCTAACAACAACTGTGGGTATACTAAATGCAACATGAAATAAAATCCAACACCTTCTCGGTAGAAATCCCCTTACATCCTGATGGTCTATAAACTAACCTAATAGCCCAGGGTCCCAGAGAAACCCCTTTTACTTTCGCTTCCTACCCTTGCCTTATAGGAGGTCTCCTGGACATCCAAGCTCTCCTTAAAAATAAGCATAATTCCACCCCCTCTATGACTCTCTCTGGCATGAGTATAGTACCTACGGTATATCCTGGGGAGCAAACCTGATTCAGCAGCTTGAGAATGCCAGGTTTCAGTTAGAAGCAATAGATCCGGATGCTGATCCAGTAACATTTTAAAAAAACAGGTCAGTCTTTGCCCTAATTGACCAAGCATTAATGTAACATATACTCAGTGGCTGTACCGGATTGTCCACCAACGTCTGATTGCAGCATATTACGTTTTCAATACAGACCCCATTCTGCCCTCTTCTCATCCCACCTACCCTGGCTTAACCCATATTTTCCCCCGTCCATCACTACCGGTATTTGAAAAGAAGATTGAATCATTTGCAAAAACTATGGACAACAGTCAGCCACTGGTGTTGGTGCCTTTGCCCCACTTTTGCAGTGTTGGTGTGTTCTGTCCACACTTGATTCTCTGACAGTGCCTTGGATAACGGTTTGCCCACTGCGAGTCCTTGGGCTCTTCATGTCACTTTTATTTATGTAATCGTTCTCATATACCTCTACTTCCTAAATCTAGTTTAGATCAGTGCCACGTTGACATAGTCTTGATGTGTTGATATGCCTTCACCCTACTGATGATGTCATTGTCTACCCATCAGAAATGATTATAAAAGCTGAATTTGGGAGCCCAAAATATGTTTTGTTGCTTCCCCCATTGACTATAATGGTAAACAAACGAACAAACAAATTTTTTTTTTTTTGTATGAATCGTACTGAATAAATGACTGCAACCTACGGAATGAATAAACAAATTGAAACAATTTTTTTGACTCTGAACATACGTAGTTGTCTTGTTTAGAGGTTTCAATTGATTCCTAGCTGACCATGAAAAGTTAGATTTCACAAGTGGTTCACAGCACTTTCATTCATGACAGATCCACTATCTTCAGTTTATTATAGATAAGACAGTTTGCTTCTCATTTATCTTACAAGCTGTATATATTATTGCAATACTTTGTGCTAAGGTATAACTGGTACTTTGCTAAAGAGTTTGCAGTTATTACAAAATGCTGCAGCTCAGTTTTATCAGGAGCAAAGAAATGGGATCATGTTTCCACTGTTGTGTTTGACTTGCCCTGGTTGCCAGTTAAACAAATGATCAAGTTCAAAATTTTAGCTTTGGCTTTTAAATGTCTTAAGTATAGTTATCCAATTACTTGGCTGATATGTTCTTTTCAGATCACTGCGTTCCTCATAAGACGTTGCTTGCTCACTTAAGAGAAAATTTTCAAAGGAGTTTTGTGTGTAAAAATAACATATACACATGTAAGTAGTGGTACACATATATACCATTTTATAAATGTTGAGAGTACATGCACATTTTACCAGCAGAATAAAGAGCAAGTTATGGGTGTTCCGTTGCCTGGTTCAGAAGTACATGTGGAGTTACTATTTTGTAAGAGATATATGCATATATATACTGTATATAGTACCAGTCTTATTCATACTCTTATACACTTGCTCATTGACTGGCATAAGTGACATTAAACTTGTCTGTTGTCTGCAACTTTTGGTGGAGGGTCTGGGCAAACTGATGGGAGCTCAGGGTGAAGTGCTAGAGAATCTAGCTGAACTGGTGGAGCTACTGGCAAACTGGTGATTTCAAGTATATGCACAAATATAATCAAAACAGTATAGGCTGGATTTTAAAAAGGTTACGCGCTCCGGGCCTATTTTAAAAAGGTCCAGCGATGCGCACGCAAGTTATAAAATCAGGTGTACATGTGCGCACGCCAGGTAGCGCGCGCACATATACGCCCGCGCAAAACCTTTTAAAATCTACCCCTATATGTACATACTTCATAAATTACCTGCTTCCGTGCATAAATCGGGGTTATTTTGCATAGATGTTCTATTTTTTTACATACGTACAATACAGGGTTGCCAATTGGCTCCAGATTTTCAGGACAGGTTGATCCCAGTCCTGGTTTTAACCCATTGTATGCAGGGATTTGTAGCTCTGACTTATCTATGCATTCCTTAAGAAAGCAAAACAAGAAGTTTCTGCATGCAGTGGGGTAAAACCAGAACTGGATAAACCTGTCCTGATAATTAGATCCAGTTAGCAACTCTACTAGAATATACGTGTGTATGTTATAAACTATGTAGAGAGAGTATGCGTTGGTCTCAATGCGTGATGAGACAATGGTGCAAGGAAGAGGGATTCAGTTTTGTTAGGAACTGGGGAACCTTTTGAGGAAGGGGGAGTCTCTTCCGAAGGGATGGGCTGCACCTTAACCAGGGTGGAACCAGACTGCTGGCGCTAACCTTTAAAAAGGAGATAGAGCAGCTTTTAAACTAGAACAAAGGAGAAAGCCGACAGTCGCTCAGTTCGGAGAGAGGTATCTTTAAAGGATACTAATGATGCATTAGAATTAGAGCATCCCAACAGTGAGGTTCCAATAATTAGAAAAGTAGTCCAAGTGCCTGTAACTAAAAACTCACCTGAGCTAAAAAATTCTAACTTATCCCTATCAATTAAAAAGCAGAATGAAAATACAAACAAAAAACTTTGAAATGTTTGTATGCTAATGCCAGAAGTCTAAGAAGTAAGATGGGAGAATTAGAATGTATAGCAGTAAATGATGACATAGACTTAATTGGCATCTCAGAGACATGGTGGAAAGAGGATAACCAATGGTACACTGCTATACCGGGGTACAAATTATATCACAATGACAGAGAGGAGCACTCGGGAGGAGGTGTGGCACTTTATGTCCGGGATGGCATAGAGTCCAACAGGATAAACATCCTGCATAAGACTAAATACAAAATTGAATCTTTATGGGTAGAAATCCCTTGTGTGTCGGGGAAGACTATACTGATAGGGGTATCTACCGTCCACCTGGTCAAGATGGTGAGACGGACAGTGAAATGCTAAGAGAAATTAGGGAAGCTAACCAAATTGGTAGTGCGGTAATAATGGGAGACTTCAATTACCCCAATATAGACTGGGTAAATATATCATCGGGTCACGCTAGAGAGATAACGTTCCTGGATGGAATAAATGATAGCTTTATGAAGCAATTGGTTCAGGAACCGACGAAAGAGGGAGCATTTTTAGATCTAATTCTCAGTGGAGCACAGGACTTGGTGAGAGAGGTAACGGTGGTGGGGCCGCTTGGCAATAGTGATCATAATATGATCAAATTTGATTTAATGACGGGAA